>NC_044032.1:342103363-342296633 GCF_901765095.1 Microcaecilia unicolor | reverse complement strand
CGCTTTCCGTCAAAGTTCAAGGGGGCGTATCGGAGGTGTAGTGAAGACAGGACTTAGGCGTACCTAACACATGGACGTATTCGACCAATAATGGAAAAAAAATGGCGTCCCTGACGAGCACTTTGAGGACTTTACCTGGTCGTGTTTTTCTTACGACCAAGGCATAAAAAGGTGCCCAAAATGACTAGATGACCACCGGAGAGAATTGGGGATAACCTCCCCTTACTCCCCTAGTGGTCACTAACCCCTCCCACCCTCAAAAAACATCTTTAAAAATATTTTTTGCCAGCCTCTATGCCAGCCTCGGATGTTATACTCAGGTCCATCACAGCAGTATGCAGCTCCCAGTTTTAGTGGGTGCAGTGCACTTCAGACAGGCGGACCCAGGCCCATCCCCCTCCCTTCCTGTTACGTTTGTGAAGGAAACAGCGAACCCTCCAAAACCCACCACAAACCCACTGTACCCACATCTAGGTGCCCCCTTCACCCTTAAGGGCTATGGTAGTGGTGTACAGTTGTGAGTAGTGGGTTTTAGGGGGGTTTGGAGGGTTCAACAAACAAGGTAAGGGAGCTTCTTCCTGGGAGCATTTTATGAAGTCCACTGCAGTGCCCCCTAGGGTGCCCAGGTTGGTGTCCTGGCATGTCAGGGGGACTAGTACACTACAAATGCTGGCTCCTCCCATGACCAAAGGGCTTGCATTTGGTCATTTCTGAGATGGACGTCCTTGGTTTCCATTATCGCCGAAAATCTGAAACGACCAAGTCTAGGGACGACCATCTCTAAGGACGACCATCTCTAAGGACGACCTAAATGTCAAGATTTGGGCATCCCCAACCATATTATCGAAACGAAAGTTGGACGTTCATCTTGTTTCGTTAATATGAGTTTCCCCGCCCCTCCTTCAGGACGTTTTGCAAGGACGTCCTCAACAAAACTTGGGCATCCCTTTCGATTATGCCCCTCCGTGACATCATGTTCGTGTCAAGCTGAGTTTAAGAGCCCTTTCCTGGAAGCTGTTATCATCTGTTATCTGATGCAGCCCAAGTTTGCTACTATCGGCTCCAAGCCTGCCACAGGACAAAGGCTCATTAATCTGTGGCATCACTTTCCTGGTTACTCTTGCCTGGCTGAGAAGAGTTTCACCAGCTGCCTGAATTCCTAATCATGTACCATCATCAGTTCCTGACTACTGCGTATCCCGAGGTTGTGAGTGTTATCTTGTCAGGTTGATCTGCTACTGCTTGAGTGCTGTAGGGGTATTTACCTGAGATCTCACCTTTGCTGGTCTTGGCCTGTAAAGCCTGAACCATTCTTAGAACAAGATGGATTCTACAACCTGTGACCTGTAAGCTTCAGTAACCATCAGAAACCAGCTTTCTTGCTATGGAAAAGTACTGCTGAGCATTGCAAGATTTCTACATTCCAAGGACAGTCTTTGATGCAGACTTGCCCCGTTATCTCCTGGGAACATTGTAGGAGAAACAGTCATGGCTCCAGGATGTGTGAGACCAGACAGGGAGTTTGTATACCATCTAACAAAGGCTCACTTATTGCCCATGAAGTTGCCTGGACATTATGTCACCGTCCGTGATTTGTCCAAAGGTATCATCTGACCCTGAGATACCAAAAGTTTTGGACGGAAGAAAGTCAGTTAGACGAGGGGGGGGGATAAGGAGAGAGTCGGGGGAGAACGGAAGAAGATAAGATCACCAGAGGATTTGAAAGTGAATAGCCGGCTCTGAGTCACAGCTAGAGACTGATTTTCCTATCATCAGTGAACTGTGTGCATTGTAACCTGTTCCTGAGGTTTGCACCACAACAACAAGGACTTGTCTACTGACGGTGCCATCTGTATTCAGAATAGACCTTGGACCTTATCTCAGGCGTGAGAGAGACTCGCTGAGAATTCAGCTTGAGATTATGAGGAGTTCCACTTATCTACCATTGGGAATATGTGACAGACGGCAAAGATGAGATCTGGAAATTTTCCTCTAGTCGGGGTAATTAATTCTGGGTTTTTATCTGAGGCAGACAGGTCTAGTGGACAGAACTTGTGGTCTGTGTATTTAGCTGCTAAGTATTTGGCATAAGACTGTTGGTGTGAGTTCTCCTATGATTCATTAGGATATCAGTAGTGATTGGTGGTGTTGCCACTCATTTAGTTAGTCCTTTGGGAGAATCATATTATATATATATAGATAGATAGATATAGATATATGTGATAATCTATTTTTATAGCCAGATTTTGTATTTTGCTTTGCAATTTGCTACAGAATTACTTCTACATATATTTTTCTTACATAATAAACCTAATATATTTCATCTCTCTGGCATGGTTTATTCTTACAGCACAGCTAAGCTAACATGTTATTCTGATTACAGAGGTACACCCCTGGACCCAAGTTTATAATATTGCTATCTAGTAATGTTATCTGATAAGTACCTCTAAGTGAGCACTACCACCTGGCTACCGCATACCCCAGGTGGTGATCCCATTTTTGTCACACGCCCAAAACACGCAGTAGAAAATATTTTCTATTTTCTACCGCGTGGCGCTTACCTGGTGTTAATCGACCTGGCGTTAATCGACAGTTTACGTGTGTTGAACCCTTACCACCCGGTTAGCATGTGAGACTTTACCGCTAAGTCAGTGGGTGGCGGTAAGGTCTCAGGCCGAAAATAGACGCGTACTGGTTTTAATTTTGCCACCCGTCCATTTTCCGGCACAAAAATAAAATGCCTTTTTTCCAGGCGCACTGAGGAAATGGACCAGCGCACATCTAAAACACGTACCTACACCAGCGCAATCCACTTTTAGGCGTGCCTTAGTAAAAGGGCCCTTAAATAAGTAATACTAACCTTAATTGTAGTGGCAATGAAATCGGGGGGGGGGGGGGGGAGGGTCTAGATTCAATCACATGCATTAGCACAATTTAAACAATGTGATTTTGAATGCAATATCATACATTGGCTTACAATCAAAAATCAACTCAGCATGTTTCCAATATTACTAAAATCAACAATTTATAAATAAAAATCAAATCAAAATTAATAAACTTTTTATGGGCAAACAAGACTCCAAGAATAGCCATAAAGAAATTAAAAGCTAGTCCAACAAATGGTGGAGTAAAATTTTCTAGTTTTTATGACTATCACATGTCTTTTCTTCTGAAACAAAATTCAATATTTATGCCCAAAGAGGAACTACTTAATTACCCTTCTTGGTTCTATATAGAAACTCATAAACATAAAGATGTGCCTTTACATTACCTTCCATGGTCTCAATATACTAAGTTAAATAAGAATGTTTTGTTTATAACTCTTAATACTCTATTCAATGAACTTGACACTGTTGTTAAAAAGCCATCAAGGCATTCCATATTTACCCCAATATGGAACAATCCTACCTTTAAATCAACAAAACTTGTATAAACTGGCCTCTATGGAAAAAAGCCGGCATATGGTCATTAAATGATATTATAAAAGACAAAACCTGGGTTCCCTCCTCACAGTTATGCTTGAAATTTGGTATTCCTAATACCCACCACTATAAATGGATACAACTTAAGCACTGCATAACTGCTACTACTGACATTACTAAACTTCCTACTGATCCTCCTAGTTATTGGCAAATTGGTAGAACTTTAATGTTATCTAAAGGAGCTGCCTCCAAACGGTACAAAATACTTCAACAAGCAAAATTCAAAGCACCTACTAAAATTATGGAATCCTGGGAACATGATTTAAATCTTCAACTCGACGAACAACTATGGAATAAATTCTGATTTAGAACTACACATACTACTAGATTTGCATCTACATCGCAATCCATGCTTTACTTGGCACATAGAGCTCTCTGGACTCCAAGTAAAATTGCCAAACTAAAAACATCAGTTCCCAAAAACAACACGGAAAAATGCTGGTCATGCAATAAAGATAAAGGAACTCTTAAACATATTATTTACTCCTGTACTTTTATACAAGAATATTGGAGATCAATATGGAACACCACATCATCTACATTGAAGATACCAGTGTCCTTCTCATATAAAATAGCCATATTAGGATCATTAGCTATACATTGCCCACTGGATAAATATCAATCACAACTTTTGGATTTACTTCTCCAAACAGCATTAAGAATACTTTTCTTCTGCTGGAAAGACTTATCCAAGGCAACCTACTTAACGTGCTGGAATTCAGTATGTATACTTGCCAAATATGAATATGCAGCGGCTGAGAAGTATAATTCAATTACCAAATACAGGAAAACATGGTCTTCAAGATCAAATATGTAGTATTCTTGTGTAGATATGTTCTTTTAACTATCTGTTCTCACGATATGTCTACCTAACCATCGTTACAAATCTGTAACCATAATAATTGATATATTTATCTTGTATCACATATGTATATTGTTTGATGCTCAGTTTATTGTTCATATTTGTATACTGGCTAACATTTTAGCCATTTGTGTTTTGTTCCATTGATAAAATTAAATAAAAATATTAGAAATAAAAAAAAATACATTGGCTTTACCATAGATATAGCTTAATCAGTTCCCATATTTTTTGAACACACTTGAAAAAATGTACATATTTTATAAAAATCATCTTACCTTATTGGTGCAAAGTGCACTGCAGTCTCATCCAAAGTCCTCTCCTTAATCCTTTCACTGTCTTGCAAACACTGGAATTAGTCTCAGTCTTGGATGTATTTTCAACCTGCCCTACCAGTTTGTCCAGTTCCTCCTCTATTATAATGAGGAGATGTTCCCTAACAAGCAGATGTAATAAACAATTTTGTAATAAGGAAAGTCCCTCTGGAATGGATTAACCCCCAGATTCTATACAGTGCAACTAAAATTGCACTTGCAAATCTGAGCTTATTCTGTTTTGCACGTGCAACTTAATTGGTTAATAAGCCAATCAGCATTGGTAATTGGAAGTTAACAAGCAATTATCAGTTCTAATTGGCACTAATTAGGATTTGCATGCATAGCTCATTAAGGGGTCCTTTTACTAAGGTGTGCTGAAAAGTGACCTGCGCTGGTGTAGACGTATGTATTGGACACACGCAGGTCCATTTTTCAGCGTACCTGCAAAAAAGGCCTTTTTTTTACCAAAATGGACGTGCTGTAAAATGAAAATTGGCACGTGTCCATTTTGTGCCTGAAACCTTACTGCAACCCATTAACTTAACGGTAAGGTCTCACGCGTTAACTAGGTGGTAATTGCCAGCTTGCAATCAATGCCGATGATTGCCAGGTTAGTGCCTTGCTCCGGAAAAGTTTCTGGCACGAGTAGCGGATGCACGTAAAAAATGAAATTACCGCCCGGGCCACCCAGTAGCCGGGTGGTAGTTCAAGATTGATGCGCGTAGGACTTGCCTATACTGCTTAATAAAAGGGCCCCTAAGTCTGGTCTATAAAGCAGTGCATGCAAACACACTGCACGGAGCTCAAAAAGGGGTATGGCCATGGAAGGGCCATGGGTGCTATGCATGTGATCAAGGAGGTTGAAGAAAACAGGAGACAGGTGACGTCAAAAAGTTGAAACCAATTTGGTTAGTCCCTGTTTCCCATTCCCCATGCGCAGTCATCATCTAGTACACTCAAAACAAACAAGGAAACCTATGAGCTGCTGCATCCTCATTGTTGTTCTTTATTGGTAGCATTTTTATTTAATCTCACTTAAATTTTCAAACATGCCAGCTTGTGCAGCATACGGATGTACACAGACGCAGCATATTAACATAATAACTTTTCATAGGTAGAGTAGTAATTTGTTATAAATCATAACCAGTGTGTCATTTGGAGGGGCTGGTTATAGGGACACCCTAGCAAGTGTTGTATTCATGCAGATATTTTTTCTCCTGGTAAAGGGTCACTAAAACAGACATCATGTTATAAGAATCAGTTGCTCAACATTTAGAGCTTCTATCTATTTATTTATTTATTTATTGTATTTGTACCCCACATTTTCCCACCTTTTTGCAGGCTCAATGTGGCTTACAGAGTGTAGATATGATAACGTCGTTACATGATTTAAAAAACAGTCGATCATAAGCAAAGGTGAAAGAGGATTTAGATGGAAAGGTGTTCGGTAAGGTCGTGTGCGATGTTTTTTGGTTTACTTGGGTGGTTTAAGGAATGAATTGTTTCATTGAGGGTGACCTTTGTAGGCTTTGTTGAAGAGGAGTGTTTTCAAAGCTTTGCGAAAGTTGTTTAGATTGGTTATGGTTTTCAGGCCATGGGTAGTGCGCTCCAAGACTGTGTGCTTTTGTACGCAAAGGTAGTAGCATAAGCTTGTTTGTATTTCATTCCTTTACAGCTGGGGAAGATCAGATTGAGGAATTTGCAAGCCGATCTTTTGGCATTTCTGGGCAGTAAGTCCACTAGGTTTAACATATAGAGTGGGGCATCTGCTTGAATGATTTTATGTACAGTCGTGCAGATCTTGAACTCAATTCGTTCCTTGAGTGGGAGCCAGTGCAGTTTCTCTCTTAGGGGTTTTGCACTTTTGTATTTAGGTGTTCCAAAAATGAGTCTGGCTGCAGTGTTCTGGCCTGTTTGGAGTTTTTTTATGGTCTTCTTTACAGCCTGCGTACAGAGCGTTACAGTAGTCCAAGTGGCTTATTACTAATGACTGTACTAGGGTGTAGAAGACGTTTCTTGGGGAAAAAAGGTTTTATTCTTTTGAGTTTCCACATCGATTGGAACATTTTTTTCGTTGTATTCTTCGCGTGGGTGTCCAGAGTGAGGTTTCGATCAATGGTGACTCCAAGAATTTTCAGATTTTCTGAGATAGGAAGTGTGCAGTAGGGTGTAGTTATTGTAGGGTAGTTGTTTGTGTTGTATTGGGAGGTGAGAACTAGACATTGAGTTTTTTCTGCGTTGAGTTTTAACTTGAATGAGTCCGCCCAGGAGTGCATGATCTGGAAGCTCTGGTGGATCTCGTTGGTTATTTCGTTTAAGTCACTTTTGAACGGGATATGGATCGTAACGTCATCGGCATATATGTAGGGGTTAAGGTTCTGATTAGCTAGGAGATTGGCTAATTTACTTATTTATATCCCATATTAAACATGAATTATGCTGAAACCTGGGAGCATTTAAAATCCTTTTTTTTCCTGTGCCTAGATCTAAAGAGAAAGATGGTTTGTGGGAACTTGCTCTTTTTGTTTTGTGGAACGCAGTGGTATATTATGCACTTAATATTGTTTATTACTACTGTTTATAAGAGGGATATCAAATAGTGTATATAGATGTGTCCTGGGAATAATGAGAAGCTATTGGATTTTGTTGGCTGCGAAGTGACTATTACATTTATTTGCATGTTTAATTTCCTTTTTGATGTGCTGACATCAAGAAATTTGAAATATTGAGGTTCCAAGGCTCCATTGTAGTCAGCAAACATAGCTGATAGGAAGTCTATTTTACACACTGCTCAGTCTTCATACTATGTAACATCTTTGAAGGAATCCAGACGCGGCAAGTTTATGTTACATTCAGTTTGTAAAACTGGATTTCAGGGGTTTATAGGTTGCTTTGACAGTTTGCTAATGCTCTATGACTTTCTGATTGCCTTTAAAGTAAGCCAAGACTGTTTTTGGAAACATTTGGTGTCTTGGGGGCAGTAACAACAACCCATCAGCTAGGCAGTTCATTGCTGCTTATAGAAAAACTAGTAAAAAAGGCCCTTTTCTCACACAAATGAAACGGGCGCTGGCAAGGTTATCATGTAATGGCAATTATGTTTTTAAGGGAACCGTTAGGAGAAATGTTCTGTCATGATAAGTAATAATTGGGAAGGGTATATAATGATTAATATGCTCCAGGGGTATGAGATACGGATTGTTCTATGTTTGTTTTAATCTTTCTTTGTTTTGTGATTTTTATTTATACTATTTTTTAAAGATAAAGAGTAAGCAGAAATTGTAAAATTTTTATTAGAAATATAATGGTTGTTTACATTTGCAAGATTTCTTGATAAACAATATTTCTCGTGAAAACTTTGCTACAATGAGGTAAAAGCTTTCCTTGTTCAGGACCATCTATGACTTTTACAATTGCATCAGAAGACTTTCAAACTCGTGAAAATGCTACATACAGTTGGCCATGTGTAAACACTGGTTCTGGTAGGAAAATGGCAACTTTTCAAATGTTTGTCCTTGTGACTTGTTAATTGTCATTTAATTGTCATTGCAAGAGCCAATTTCACAGGAAATTGTTTTCTACGTAAAGAATTAGGCCAACCCATAAAAGGGGGCCGACCACAACCGGGATGAAGGCCAACAAAGACAAGGGGAAGGGGGAGGGGGAGGGAGGATGAGTTAAGGGAAGGGAGGGTGTGGGGAGGGAAGAGTTAAAGAAGAAAGGGGGGAGATAGGTGTATGGGAAGAAGGGAGGAGCGTATGGAGAGGTGTCATTTTGTGTGCAGCAGACGGGAGAGGAACAACGCTGGAGATACATCATAGCGGGGTATAGCTAAGGGTGGGCCTGGGTGGGCCTAGGCCCACCCATTCTTGGCTTAGGCCCACCCAATCCTAGTCTGTGAGCCAATTGCAGCTCTGGTGTTATTTTTGTTTTTACCAGTGCTCCAGCCTCCAGGAAGCAAGCAGCAGCCTCCTGCCTGCCTTGTTTGCTGCAGCTGCTGCTCGGGAGTCGAGCATTGGGGGGGGGGGGGGGGGGGGGGATGGGTACCTCCGTGTCTGCTCTGCTCCATTAATTTATTTTTCCTCTGCTCACTGATGCCTCCTCCTCCCCCCCCCCTCCACACACAACGGTCCAGCATCGGGGAGTGGTGGGCGCGCACCTCTGCTCTAGCCACCAGTGTTCCCATAGTCTGCCTCTGGTGCATACAACAACGGTCCGGGATCGGAGAGGCGGATGCGCACACACGCCTCTGCTCCGGTGATCCCACAGTCTGCCTTTCTTCCCAGCGGCTGCTGCTCTTCTGCTCAGTGATGCCTGCCCTACAGCCCATGCACAACGATCTGGCATCGGGGAGGAGGGGCCTCTATTCCCTGCAGCTTTTCTCGCCTCTGCTTCTGTTCACTAATGTCTGCCTTCATGGCCCGCGCACAATGGTCCAGCTGGCTTGGGCGTCCTGCCACGGCACCAGACAGTGAGCCCCAGAGAAATATGCAGAAGAGCCAGGGAGTTAGAACTCGGGAGCTCCATTAGGCGGTGGGGAAATCGGGGCACTCATCCAGCCCTAGATGCTGATAGAAGCCTGCTAGGTCCTCCTCTCCAGCACTGCACCATGTGCACACACTGATCAGGGCCTCTTCGGGGGCAGGAAACTTTCTCTGCAGTGCCTAGGTAAAACTATAATATATAAAATGGTAGTGGGCTTCTGGGTGGGGGTGGGCTTTGCAGTGCTCAGACAACCCCCCCCCCTTTTGTTGGGCACCTGGGTGGGGATGGGGGATTGTGAAGGGCAAGGCTGATGCCAAGCTAAAAGGAGGGATGTGGGGGTTAGGAATGGGCAGAGCTGATCACGGGCTAGAGGGAAGGATGTGAAGGTAAGGAAGGGCTGATGCTGGACTAGAGGGAGAGATGGAGGGTGGAGGGAAGGGCAGGGCTGATGCTGGGCTAGAGAGAGGTTATTATTTAGTATTATCCCAAGAAATACTACTCAAACCTATATACATAGTACTCACACATATTAGATCTGGGCCCACCCAAAATGTCATGTCTGGCTACGCCACTGCGTGAGAGCGAGAAGATTGACTGGTTCCTTTATTTATTTGCAGTGTGTGTTGGGGGGGCAGTGTGGTGAGATTGACTGATTCCTTTATTTATTTGTAGTGTGTGGGGGGCAGTGTGGTTAGATGACGCATTAGTAATTTGTTGATGTTTGGGAGTCGTGTGAAGGCATGATTGCTGCAAAGTAAAAAAAAAAAAAGGAGAAACGGGGGATCGTGTGTAACAGGAGTTGTGTCTTTAATTGATGTACTTCATTCTTTTCTGCTGTTCCGGTTATTAAGTGGGACTTAACAAAGGGGTGGCTTCAGGGTGTTTTCCTGCCTGCTGTCGGTAAGGAAGGGTAACGGATTTGTGGCGAAATTGAGGGTTATTATTTTGAGGGCTCTACGCACTACGGGGGTTAGATGGCAGGCAGTATTTCGGGCATCGTGCTAGCGGTGCTGCAGTCGGTGTGCTGTGCAGTTGTGATGGGGTACACAAATGGGGTGGGTAAGTTAAAAGATAAACAGGAAGCGAGGAACGGCAGTGTTCAGAGTTTTGTTTGGTACCTGTTTCGCTGGGTTGGTGGCGGTAGGATCAGGATTTTGTTCTTAATTTGTTCTTATTTGCCACTTTATTTAGTTATCCGTTATTTTCTCTCGCCAATTTACTGTTGCTAGCTTTCCTGCTTTTTAGACGGCCATTTTGTGGGGAGCATGGTTCAGTGCTGTTATTGAAATGGTGTGATGCAGTTCCTAGTAACGTCCTACAGAGGGCAGCAGTGCCTTATAGTATGTTGCAAGTCATTGGGGCGGGAGGAAAATGTTATGTTGTGAGGGAAAGAATTAAATTTGAAGTATATATAAATAAATAAACACTGGAATTTTAAAGTATATATAATGCTTAAAAAGAAATGCATTTCATTTTAAAGCATATATATAAAAATAGGGATGTAACTTTAAAGTATAGGTATTTATTAAAGCATATTAATCAATAAATAAAAAAAGCATTGAAAAAATTTACCATATATTCATTATGAGAGAAAACAACTGGAAGGTCAACATACAAAAACGTCTATGGACAATACAGGTAAGAACTACTTTTAAACTTACATTTTGTCACATTTTAACCATAACTGATTACTATTTCAAACAAAGAACTTTTGTTTCCTCAAAGCATTTATTTAGCTTGTGAGAACTCAGAGTTTTATGATAGATTACGAATTGGCTCAAACTTGATGTTGTATAAATTGTCTTAATTACCTCTTTCTAAACTGTCATTATATAAATGAACAGATCATAATGGAAACAGATATGATGTAACATTTCCAGTTGGGGACGTCCAAAATCGGCTTTCGATTATACCGATTTGGATGACCCTGTGAGGAGGACGTCCATCTTCCGATTTATGTTGAAAGATGGGCGTCCTTCTCTTTCTAAAATGAGCCCAATAGTCTACAAAACCTGGTCACAGGATCCCAGGCAGGATTATCATCAGGGCCTGGATCCCAGCTCAAAGCAGGTCCCTTGTAGGAATTGTTTATGCAGTGTTTTCAGTCTTTCTTTTAATCTTTATTTTGAGAGGATCCTCTGCCTTTACCACTGTCCACCCGGGGGAATTTGCAGGTGCCTCCACTGGTCCCTTGATCCTGGTGTAGTGTGTTCAACCCTTCTCTACGGTCCTGACTGCGGTTTCAGTGGTCAGCAAGGCTTGATAAGGACCTTCCTAGGAGGGCTGTAGCTTGGACTCATTCCAGGACTTGACCAGTACCCAATCTCCTGGCTGGATCTTGTGAACAGCAAATTCAAGTGGTGGAGTCTGGGCCAGTAACTCTTTCTCCCTTAAATGAGATTAAGAAGAAGACTGTGCCAGTATATAATTCTTTAAATACAGATCTTTGGTTTCAAATGTGGGTAACACCCCCCCCACACACACACACACTTTCCCTTCATATAAGGTAACCCAAACAACATTTCATAGGAGGAAATTCCTAAGTTCCTTCGGGGTGCAATCCTGACTTAGTAGTGCAATTGATAAGCACTTTGTCCAGGATAATTTGGTTTCTAGCATTATTTTGGAAATCTGCTTTTTCAGTGTTTGATTCATTCTTTCCACCTTCCCAGATGAGGGTGGGTGGGTGCCACAGAGTGTGGAAGTGCCAGGTAATTCCCAGACCCTCCATCACTCCCTGCAGAACCTTGGAGGTAAAATGACTCCCTTGGTCTGAATCTATATTTTCCACTAACCCATATCTGGGAATTATTTGTTCCATGATTATCTTTGACACCCCTTGTGCTGTGGCTGAGGCCATTGGAATTGCCTCTACCCAGCTGGTCAGATGATCCACAATTACCAGTAAATATTTTATTGATTTATTTGTTACATTTGTACCCCACATTTTCCCACCTATTTGCAGGCTCAATGTGGCTTACATATCGCTGTGGGGCGAAAGCCTCCTCCAGTGAAGAAACAAATATAGAGTGATGTTATTTTAAATGAAATGGATATGTACAGACACATTAGAGAAACATAGAGAGGGAAGTTATATAGAGTTCATTAAGTTCATAACAAATTTGGGTTTCTTGAATTGCTGGATTCAGGTAATTAAGTTGGGTCCTTAGGATATGCCTTTTCGAACACGTAAGTCTGTAGTGATTTCCAGAAGTTGAGGTGGTCGTATGTAGTTTTCACGGTTTTTGGGAGTGCATTCCAGAGTTGTGTACTTATATATGAGAAGCTGGATCCATGAACTGATTTGTATTTGAGTCCTTTGCAACTAGGGTGGCAGAGACTTAAATAAGAGCGTGATAATCTGATTGAGTTTCTGGTTGGTAGGTCTATGAGGTCGGACATATATCCTGGCGTATCACCATATAATTTTATGGACCAGGGTACAAATTTTAAAAGTACTACGTTCTCTAATTGGTAGCCAATGTAATTTTTCACGAAGGGGTTTGGCCCTATGAAATCGCGGTCTTCCAAATACAAGACTGGCTGCCATATTTTGAGCAGTCTGAAGCTTCTTTATAAGATTTCTTTGCATTCGGGGGTAGTTCTGTAAAATCCATCTGATATTTTGAAAAGGTCTAAACCCTGGTTCCCTTCACCCAGGGGTAGCTTTTCTAAGTACCTTTTTATTTTTTCTGACATATCACATCTTTCACAAATTTGTTTACCCACAATATACATTCCCAAGCCTCCACATCTTCTTAGTACTGCACTGATTATTAGGCTGGCCCTCTTATCTGCAGCAACGTATGTGTGGCCATTTCTCTTAAAATGATGCCAGTTGGACGTTTTTGTGTCTGCTTTCTTGGAGTCCAAAAGTTGGAATTTCACTTTTGAAAATGGCTTTTCTTTTTAGATGTTTTCAGGCTAAGATGTCTCTCTCATAGCTCATTTTCAAATAGGAAAGCCAGACATTTTTCCTGTTTGAAAATGACTGTCAGGTGGCCTTTTTTTAATGTTATCAGCAAAATGCCCAATTCAGATTTAGATGACTTTTTGAAAATGCCCCTCCATAGTAATCCCCAGTGGAAGGAGGGTAGCTCATGGGGGATCCTGAGGGGGGGGGGGGGATTACTCATGAGTGGGTGAGGGTTTCAGATGGGAGAGCAAAAAATGATATCAGGCCTCAGACGTTATGTAGGTGCTGGACAATATTCAGTGCCTGCACCTACTTAGCTAAGCAGCCTAAGTCAGGACTGCATTTTGTGTGGTACTATTTGGCCATTTAGCTATATGGGTACTGGCACTGAATATGGCATGTGCATCCACGGACCGTCCCAGCCTTAAACAGAAGCACATAAGCATCGCCAAAGTGGGACAGATCGAAAGTCCATCTGACCCAGCATCCTATCTTCAACATTGGCTAATCCAGGTCACAAATACTTGGCAAGATCTCAAAAGAATCAATATATATAAACGGCGAGTGACCGTACTCACTGCAAATGCGCAGTAGAGACTTCCCTCTCTGTCCCGCCCCCGCGTCAATACGTGATGAGGGGGGGGGGGCGGGACAGAGAGGGAAACTGCGCCGCCGACATTGCTACCGCTCCCTCCCCCCACTCGGAGTCGCCGCCGCCACCCTCCACCCGGCCCGGGCCCTCTCTTCCCTTCTGAACTTACAGATCCATTCGCCGAACGCAGCAACGCACATCAGCTGAGCTGCAGTGAGCCCTTCCTTCTTTGCCTGTGGCCCCGCCCTCCTGTGACGTAACGTCAGCGAGGGCGGGACACACACGGCAGAGAAGGAAGGGGCAGCTCAGCTGATGTGCGTTGCTGCGTTCGGCGAATGGATCTGTAAGTTCAGAAGTGAAGAGAGGCCCGGGCCGGGTGGAGGGGTGGCGGCGGCGACGACTTCGAGGGGGGGGGAGCGGTGGCGACTTCGCGGGGGGAGGGGAGCGGTGGTGACCGCGGGGGGAGGAAAACCTCTATACCAGCCCGTTTTTACGGGCTCAACGGCTAGTAAAATAGATTTGATGCTGCTTCAAGGAATAAGCAATTAGTTTTCCCAAGTCAATCTTAATAATGGTTTATGGACTTGTCTAACTGCTTTTACTACATTCTCTGGCAACGAATTCCAGAGTTTAATTACACGTTGAGTGAAGAAATATTTTCTGTTTTAAATTTAATAGTAGCTTCATTTCATGCCCTCTAGTCCTTGTATTTTTGGAAAGAGTAAACAAGTGATTCATGTCTACCTGTTCCACTCCACTCAGTATTTATAGACCTCTATCATATCTTCCCTAAACTGTCTCTTCTCCAAGCTAAAGAGCCCTTGCTGCTTCAGCCTTTCCTCATAGGGCAATCGTCCCATCCCCTTTATCATTTTCATCATCCTTCTCTGTACCTTTTCTAGTTCTGCTATATCTTTTTTTGAGATGCGGTGACCAAAATTGCACACAGTATTCAAGGTGCAGTCACACCATGGAGCACCAGGCAGTGCCTACCGGTTATAGCCAACATTCTGTGACACTACCCATTAAGTGCCATTGAATATCAGTAGCCAGCCAGCTCAGCATAGTTTAAGGGGGCATATTGATCCTGTAACTCGCAAAGTTAGGAGCACATATCCTTTGAATATTGAGCCCAAAATACATAATCTGTAAGTACATAATTCTTGAATAACCCTATTTTTCATGTGTTAACACTTTTTTAAAAAGTACAATGCACTGCATCTAGAAGCAGTAAACTTACAGGAAGGAGCAAAACACTGCAGTATTTTATGTATATGTTTGCACTGAAATACTGAAACTGTTTGTTTTACATTTAAGGTTATGAATCTCGAGGATGTAGTGACTCTGAAGAGTCCTCTGAAATAGACTCTTCACTGGACATTTCTTCAGATATCCATCTGGTGAAATACAACATAAAAACATTGCATGAAGAGGAGGAGGCGAAACTGGATGAAATTGATCAAGACGGTAAAAAATCAGGAGAACATAACAGAGGGAGAGACTTATTCTACAGCATCACCAATGGGACTGACAGCGCCTCTGAGGCCTCCGATTCCATTAACACTGAAGGCAGAAGCTGTATGATCAGCTGGTCCAGTGATTCTATGGATGCTTTGGAAGAGGATGACCTGGAAGCATGTTCTTCAAGCAGACCTGAGTTTTTCCACTTTTATGTACCCAGTTTAGACGAAATGCACAGTGAAGACAAAAGTGTTTTCTATAACGAAGGTGAGGAAGAGCAAAGAGAAAATGAACAGGCAGAATCTGATCCCTTTCTGTGTTTTCTGCAGGCATCACAGAGAGATGAGAGCGGAACTGAACAAAAAGATTTTTCCAGGTGTCCAGGGGACACCGAAGGAGGAAAATGAACCGAGTCCTTTCAGTCTAGATTGTCGACTCTATGATAGCAATGTTATGGAATATTATAGCCTGTGCTCAAATGTTTCCCCAGCAAACAGCCTGGATAAAGACAGTAGCCCAGATAAGTATTATTTCAAAAATCTTCTAACAGAATTAGAAGGGGAGAAGAGGTGGGATGTGACTGAAACCAGTGAGGTGGACACACTCGTTCTGGACCCTCCTCCTGGCTTCGGAGATAGCAGCTCAGAGGAGGAGTTCTTTGATGCAGCGGACAGGCTCACACCAACTGAAACAGCATCAGGTGAGGAAACCCATGGTCACAGAAGAAGGGGGTAGATAGCTGTAAATCTGAGAGATGACAACCTCTGAAAAGATTTCTGGGATTATTTTACTGTGGCAATGTGATGGCAGATTCTGTTCCAGGAAGGTGCAAAGAATACATTAGCTGTTTAAAGTGTGAAAGTTAGTATATGTTTCAGCATGAGAACAAATTATAGAAAATTAGACTGATAGTGTAGGTGCTACTACATTATATGCTGATGGTATGACATAAATGGTATTAAGACGGGGACAAAATTGTGCTAGCATCTTAAAATAACTCATTATTTTTGACTGTTCACAGAATATCATGACTGTACAGTGCAGAAGCACTGTAGTAAATAAAGTTTGAAAGACTTGCCCCAGATTAAAAGAAAGCAAAATTGAAAGTGCAGCTGAGCACAAGACAGCCAAGTGATTTGCTTTGAAGATTGTTAATATGTATTGTCATTTTTGGGTAACTGGTAGGTTGATCTAATAAAACATATTAGAACCTGCAAAACAATTGCTAAAACTGATAACAGCAGTAGAAAACTGTACAAAACAATAGTTTAAACCTGTGATTTAATATATGGTAGGGAGGTATCATTTCTTTAATTACCATTTGCGGAGGAAGTAGTGTATGAAGTACTGACACAACAAAAAAACAGTCTGGGGAAGAGGCACTGATTGTTCCCTTTACTATACACTATTTTCAAATTATCACTGGAAATCAGATGGCTTCCAAGAGACAGGAGAAAAGCAGATGTAATACTGCCCTACCAGGGTGGAAAGAAAGAGCAAGTCAAAAACCACATGCTTATTTTGATAGTGTTGAGTGGTGCACTTTAGTTGCAATTGTGCAGGTTTTGAATGGCTATTTTATAAAGAGGAGCATTTTCGATATGACATCTTAAGTCCAACTTTGGACATTTTGCACAAAACGTCCAAAAACCGAACAGGAAAGAAGGTCATTTTCAAAAAGAAAAATGTCTATCTTTTTTTTTTTTTTCAAAAATACTATTTCGAACAAGGTTTTGTGCTTTGGACATTTTGTTTTTTGGTCCTTTTCTGAAAAAAACCCGAATAGGTGCAAAACAGAGAAAATCAAGCCATTGGGATGTAGGAGGAGCCAGCATTTTTAGCAGACTGGTCCCCCAGACATCTCAGGAGACTAATGGGGCACCCTTGGGGGGCACTTCTGTGCACTTCATAAAAATGCTCCCAGGTACACATCTCACGTTTGCTCCCTTATCTTGTCCTCTGAGCCCTCCAAACCCCACTGTCCCCCACTACAATAGCCCTTATGGGCGAAGGGGGCACTTATATGCGGGTACAGTAGGGTTTGGTCACTGGGAGGGGTCACAGTTTCCACCACAAGTAGAGGGGGATAGGGACCCGAGTCCCCCACTCCATAGTGCACTGCACCAACCACTACACTACTCCAGAAACCTGCATTCTGCTCTAATAGACCTGGCTATAACATCTGAGGCTGTCATAGAGGCTGGTAAGTCATATTTTGATTCACATTTTTGGGAGGTAGGAGGGAGTCAGTGACCACTGAGGTGGTATTGGGGGGCTCACCCCTGATTCCCTTCAGTGGTCATCTGATCATTTAGGGCAACATGTTGTTCCTTATTCGTTATAAAAACAGGTCTTGCTCAAAATGTCTTAGTTTTAGTTTTGTTTTGTTCCATTATGGCTGAAAAAAGTCTTTAGTCTTAGGAACACTCAAATCCTGCCCTTAACATGCCACCGACATGCTCCCTTGAGATTTGGACGCACTGCAGATGAACAATATGGGAAAACATCTGCAAAATAAGTTTCAAAAATACTGATTTGGATGTTTTTGTGAGAAAAACATCCAAATGGTGCTTTATGCCACTTTTTACACATTTTTATCCTTCAAAGATGAACCATAAAGTCCACAAGCATCTGATATCTTATATAGTGGAGATTCTATATAAGGTGCCTAAAAAATTGGTGTGGAAATCAGTGCTGACTAAGCGTATTCTATAAGCGGTGCCTAGATTTAGGTGCGGTATATAGAATATGCTTAGTTGATATCTCAGAGCCTAAAACTACACGCTTCTATTTACACTCATGAAAATGTGGTATAAATCCTGGCACGCAGATTTAGGTTCACTGGACCATATTCTATAACTACGCGCATAAATTTTGGAACGCCCATGAAACATCCATTTCCCCACCTATAACCATGCCCTTTTTTGCCTGCGCATATTAAAATTTAGGCACTCTGCATTACACAATACGCTTAGCGATTTGTGTGCGTAAATTCTAATTATTGTCAGTTAGTGCTCATTATTGCTTGTTAAGTGCTGTTAACACTGATTAACTTGTTAAGCTAATTAAGTTACATGCATTTGTGAAGAAACAGTGTGTTTTAAGCCTGTAAAGTGTATTGGATATTTTCCTGCATTAATTATGTCCTGAAGTATATTTCTCCTATTTGGCCAGCAGGTGGGTTTCTTTGCTGTAAAGCTGTTACAGAGTAATGAATGTTCTATTCTTTAGTTTTAGCACACAAACAAGAAGCAAGAAGCAGTATATTTTTGAAATTTTGTTCTTCTGGGCTCTGATTGGCCCAGGAGCTCATTTTCATTTGGAGAGTACTGGCTTTTGCTCCAGTCTCAGCCAGGAAGAAGAAAGAGACATCTCTTTGCTAAGGCCCTATAAACAGTTACATTTGATAACTTGTGAGCGCCTATAAGTCTTGATCTTCGCAGGTACTTTTCAGAAAGTATACAGATGTTTAGTTAGTGTTATAATTGATCCATATTTCATTTACCTGATATTTTTGTTGATTGCACTTTGTTCCACTGTTAAATTTCTAAGACAATAAACAGTATTTAGTTTATTGCCTCTCTGTCAGGACTGTTAAAGAATCCTGGTGGTTTGTATGTTGGGTCTGTGAGTGCTTTCTGGGAACTATGGGACCACTGGGAGCGTGGCTGTATTAACCTAGAAATCACTGGGGATAATTTGAGAGCGGGAGACTCGCCCAGAGGCGGTTGTGATCCAGTCAGTCGGAGGAAGGTGCTAGTGTAGAGCATGAGCAGGAGGTGCAAAGGCAGAACTGAGTTGTGCTGGGGATAGAGCCTCTAAGTGGCCACAGGGTAACCCCAGGTGGGTGGCTAGGCATTTCGTGACAGCGTTGTTATAGAATGTATTTAGATTTTGGCACGGAATGCTAGGTGCGATATATAGAATCCGGGGGATAACGGATAATGGCTGCCAACCAGTTCAATTGCTTGTTTACATCTCTCCAGTCATTTTCAGTGGCACTTAACTGGTTATCTTCATGGAAAATGACCAGTTAGTGCCAAATTCAAAAGTAACTAACTTGTGGGCATTCAGGGGTGGAGTTGGGTTAGATGCCGATATTCAGCCTCTCGCCGCTTAAACCAGGCCGCGTAAATAGCAGTCTTGTCTTTAAACAGATTGGCTTATGTGGTCAAGGGCTGAATATTGACTTAGCCAGCAATGTGTTAGCTGGTTCAAAAAGAAACAGATATTCTCCGAGGACAAGCAGGCTGCTTGTTCTCAGTGATGGGTGACATCAACGGCAGCCCCAGGAACGGAAATCTTCCTAGCAACAAAACGTTTGCTAGAGCCTTCGAGAGCACGCACCGCGCATGCGTGGCCATCTTTCCGCCCGCTGCGCGAGAGTCCCGCTTTAGTTCTTTTTTCTCCGCGGTTAGAGAGTGACTGCTTGCGGTCTCTCTCCGTTCGCCCTGGAAGAGCCTTCGCTGATTTTTCAGTTTTTCATCTCCTTTTTCCTCGTTTTCTTTTTCTTTAACATTGTTTCTCTTAAATAAAAATAAAAACAAAAAAACCCTAACCTTTATTTCTTAGTTTTGGTCCTTTTAAGTTTTCTTTCGCTTCTGTCGCGGCCCTCTTAGGCCGCGCATCCGCATTTCTCATTTTTGTGCCTTTAATTTTGGCACAATCGAGAATTTTGATTTCGCCGCCGCTATGTTTCAGTCCATGTCATCGAGGATGCCCAGTGGCTTCAAGATGTGTACTCGGTGCAACCAGGCGATTTCGGGTACTGACCCTCACGCGTGGTGTCTTCAGTGCCTTGGGCCCGACCATCGCCCAGACGCATGTAAGTTGTGTCTTAGCTTGAAAAAGCGGACACAGGCGTCGACAAGCTCTTCGGGATCGTCTTTTCGGAGCTTCACCCAGTTCTTCAATGTCGACATCAGTACCGTGGTCGGCGGTGTCGATATCGGCACCGGAGATGGCATTGACCTCAGGAGCGCAGGTAATGGCTGTCCGGAGACCACACGCTAGGAGCAGTGAGCCATCGAGTGGGTCTCCACCTGCCTCGAAGACTCCTGCTACGCAGGCCCCACGTGACCCACCACTCTCGGACCTGACCCCGAGGAGGAGTGTGGATTCCACGCCCTCCTCATCGGTACCAAGAAGTATCGATGACATGCATCGAGCAAAGGTGAAGAAGCATCGTCATTGGTCTCCGAAGCACGGTACCGGGGTGTCGAAGGATTCGGCACCCATGAAGCGCCGACACCGAGAGGAGCCCTCACCCTCCATTCAGGAGGTGTCGGTGCATCGGTCTTCGGACAGCCCGGTACCGCCTCCTCGACCTCAGCAGATTCTGGACCCGATTCCTGCACCAACCCCGCAGCCTTGCTCGACAGCGACTCTGGACTAGCGCATCCGAGCCACACTTCCAGCATGCGCCCAGACAGGCCCCTGCAGCTCCCCAGCAAAAGCAAAGGACGGGCTTTTGACTGGCTCCAGTTGAGCATAGCCGCTATAAAAGTGTCCGTGCCGAACGATCTACCGATCAGGGGGGGGTTACAATTTTTTCACCAAAGGTGGCCTCTCATAACCTCCGATCAGTGGGTTCTTCAAATAGTCCGGTTAGGATACTCCCTCGATTTGATCTCCAGACCTCCAAATTGCCCACCGGGAGCTCAGTCCTTCAGCTTCCAGCACAGGCAGGTACTTACAGATGAACTCTCCGCCCTTCTCAGTGCCAATGCGGTCGAGCCCGTTCCACAAGGGCAAAAAGGGCTGGGATTCTATTCCAGGTACTTCCTTGTACAAAAGAATACAGGGGGGATGCGTCCCATCTTATACCTAAGGGCCCTGATCAAATACCTGGTCCGAGAAAAGTTCAAGATGGTTTCCCTGGGCACCCTTCTTCCCATGATTCAGCAAAATGATTTGCTATGGACTTAAAGGATGCTTATACACACATCCCGATACTTCCAGCTCACAGGAAGTATCTTTGATTCCGTCTGGGAACACAGCACTTCCAGTATTGTGTGCTGCCCTTTGGGCTCGCGTCTGCACCCAGGGTATTTACAAAATGCCTGGCAGTAGTTGCAGCGTCGCTATACAGACTGAGAGTGCATGTGTTCCCTTATCTCGATGATTGGCTGGTGAAGAACACCTCAGAGGCAGGAGCTCTACAGTCCATGCAGATGACTATTCAACTGCTGGTGCTGCTCGGGTTTGTTTTAAATTACCCCAAGTCCCATCTTCTCCCTGCTCAGAAATTGGAATTTATAGGAGCTCTCTTGGACTCGCAGACGGCTCATGCCTATTTTCCCGAGGCAAGGGCAGACAATCTTCTGTCCCTCGTTTCCTTGGCCAGAGCATCTCAGCAGATCACGGCTCAGCAGATGTTGAGACTTCTGGGCCATATGGCCTCCACAGTTCATGTGACACCAATGGCCCACCTTCACATGAGATCTGCTGAATGGATTCTAGCTTCCCAGTGGTATCAGGCTGCAGGGAATCTAGAGGATGCAATCCAGCTGTCCACCGATTTTCACAATTCCCTTCGGTGGTGGACAATTCGATCCAATTTGACCTTGGGACGTACCTTTCAAATTCCTCAGCCTCAAAAGGTGCTGACTACGGATGCATCCCTCCTGGGGTGGGGAGCGCATGTAGATGGGCTTCACACTCAAGGAGCATGGTCCCTCCAGGAATCAGGTCTTCAGATCAATCTCCTGGAGTTGCGAGTGGTCTGGAATGCTCTAAAGGATTTCAGAGATCGAATGTCCTATCAAATTATCCAAATTCAGACAGACAATCAGGTTGCCATGTACTACATCAACAAGCAGGGGGGCACTGGATCTCGACCCCTGTGTCAGGAAGCCGTCCAGATGTGGCTTTGGGCTTGCCATCATGGCATGTTTCTCCAAGCCATGTATCTGGCAGGCGTAAACAACAGTCTGGCCGACAGGTTGAGCAGGATCAAGCAACCTCATGAGTGGTCGCTCAACTCGCTCATAGTGCGCAAGATCTTCCAAGCGTGGGGCACCCCCTTGGTGGATCTTTTCACCACTCAGGTCAATCACAAGGTCCCTCAGTTCGGTTCCAGACTTCAGGCCCACGACAGACTAGCGTCAGATGCCTTTCTCCTTCATTGGGGGAAGGGCCTTTATGCATATCCTCCCATACCTCTGGTGGGGAAGACTTTGCTGAAACTCCAGCAAGATCGCGGAACCATGATTCTGATTGCTCCTTTTTGGCGCGTCAGATTTGGTTCCCTCTTCTTCTGGAGTTGTCCTCTGAAGAACCTTGGAGATTGGAGTGTTTTCCAACCCATCACTCAGAACGAAGAGGGGGTGCTTCTGCATCCCAACCTCCTGGCTCTCACGGCCTGGATGTTGAGAGCGTAGAATTCGCTGCCTTGGGTCTTCCTGAGAGTGTCTCCCGAGCTTGCTTCCAGGAAAGATTCCACAAAGAGGTGTTACTCTTTTAAATGGAGGAGGTTTGCCATCTGGTGTGACAGCAAGGCCCTAGATCCTCGCTCTTGTCCTACACAGACCCTGCTTGAATACCTTCTATACTTGTCAGAGTCTGGTCTCAACATAGGCGGTCGGTGGCCCAACTGTTTGGGGAGGCTAAAGGGGGCAGGGTTAGGGATGGGGCCAGGGGCAGAGCTTACATCCATAATTGTCTGACAACACACAGAAAAAAAATAAGTAAAACTAAAATAGTCACAATTAATACCTTTTATTAAATTTAGATATTAGATATGTATCATATGACAAAGAATAAAGTGGTTGCTCAAAGCATATACTAACCACAATTGCTCAACTGCAAAACACTATGCACAAATTTGTGCAAAAACACACTCAGAACCTTAATGTACCATAAATATTACACTGGGCAGACCCTAATACACCAATATACCACCCATACGGAAAATGCAGACCGTCAACAATATGACGCAAGGGATCATAATATCACAATTCGCATGTAGAGCCACAAACACTCTTTTAGGGTGAATAGTGTTCACAATGAGTTCCTTTTATTAACGACCACATGTAGATCCTTCAAGAGGTAGTGTGTCATGATGTAGGCTCTACACCATTTCTGATGTTTTGGTGCCACCTCAGTAAGGCCAACACACAATCTCCAGTGCAAAACACTATACACAAACTTGTGCAAAAACACACCCATAACCTTACCAAACCATAACACCACTAATTCTAAGGACAGGATGAGCTGCAACCTTATGCGTGGAAAGGCAGCACTGTAATTACACTGGGCTCTAAAACACCAGTACACTACCTAATGAAAAACAAAACAAAAAGGGCTACAAATACTACACACTAGCAGAATACTGCACCTTGATCACACATGAAAAACACATGACAACAGATATGACACAAGGAACTAGAAATAAAAAAAAATATGAAGGCAAAATACTGAACTGGAAAGTTACCTCAAGAAGTCAGACTCAGCATGCAGCAATACTAGAAAAATTGAAACTTACGTGCAAAATATCACAGATGCACATTTCCAAAAGCTGACATATTCCAATTAATAAATTCTGAATAAAATACTTTTTTCTACCTTTGTTGTCTGATCATTTAGTTTTTCTATTCGCTTTGGTCCCAGTGTCTTCTGTTTTATGCAGTGTCTTCATTCCATTTGATATTTTTCTCTCACCAGGTCCACCATCCTCCTGTGTCCTTATGCGTCCTGCCTACCATCTGTAGCCCTGTCCCTATCCTTTCTCCAGTTTCAGCATCTGCCCTCAAAGTGTTCCAATCCAGCCCTTAAATTCAGCAACTTTCCCTCCATCCATATCCAGCATTTCTCTTCCCTCCCCTCCATCCATGAGCATCTACTTCCCTTCCCTCCATCCATGTCCAGCATTCTTTTCTCTCCCTTCCCCTCCATCCATGTGCATCTCCTTCCTTTGTATTTCCTTCCCTCCATTCCTGTCCAACATTTCTCCTCTCTTCCCTACCCTCCACTCCATCTATGTCCAGATTTCTCCTCTTTTCCCTCCCCTCCATCCATATGCATCTCCTTCCAGTCTTCCCTCCATCCATCCATCCATCCATCCATATCCAGCAACTCTTCTCTCCCCTGCCCTCTCCTCCATCCATATCTAGCAAATCTCCTCTCCCCTGCCCCCTCCAGTCATCCAAATCCAGCAATTCTCCTCTCCCCTGCCCTCCCCTCCATGTCCAGTGATTTCTCCTCTGCCCCTGTCCTCCCCTCCATGTCCAGCGATTTCTTCCCTCTTCCCTGCCCTCCACTCCATCTGTGTCCAGATTTCTCTCTCTTCCCTCCCCTCCATGTCCAGGAACTCTCTTCTCTCCCCTGCCCTCTCCTCCATCCATATCTAGCAAATCTCCTCTCCCCTGCCCCCTCCAATCATCCAAATCCAGCAATTCTCTTCTCCCCTGCCCTCCCCTCCATGTCCAGTGATTTCTCCTCTGACCCTGTCCTCCCCTCCATGTCCAGCGATTTCTTCCCTCTTCCCTGCCTTCCACTCCATCTGTGTCCAGATTTCTCCTCTCTTCCCCCCTCCATGTCCAGCAACTCTCTTCTCTCCCCTGCCCTCTCCTCCATCCATATCTAGTGTAACCCTATGGGTTAAATTTTAAAAGATTACCTGGCTCCTTCTAGATCTGGTGTAGAGACAGTGAGCAGCAGTGCAGTGAAACTGAGTAGTCTGTGTGCATGCGCTGAGTGTTCCGCATGCTGATGGAACTTTCAGGAGAGTGACAAACAGCTCAGGCTGGCAGTTGGGAGAGAGCTGTATTGGTGAGAACATGTTACTAGGGAAAGACTGGAAGAAAGTTGATGCTGGAGATCATCACCTGAAAGAAAAGGTGCCCACCGTTCAAGAGAGCCAGAGAGAGAAAACAAAGAGAGCAGCTAAGTGACTGAAACTATTTTAAAAAGTGCACATAAGAGAAAATAGTGAAGGAAACCTGAACAATAAGTGAGAGATAACTAAAAGAAGAAGAAAAAAAGAGTAGAGGAAAACTTACATGTTGGGATCCTTGGGGGTCTCCGGGGGTCTGAGGGACAGGAGAGGGGAGTCTTTGAAGAGTCTAGTGTGTTGCAAAATTGAATGTACTTAAATGATTTATGTAACTAATATTTATACTTATCTGAAAATGCGCTCAATGTTTCTAGAGACTAAACTGATTTGTGTTGCAAACCTGTAATTGAAATACATATGTTAAATTTGCAAGCTGGTAAGATTTCGTTAGCATTTAAATATAATTCAACTAATAAAAAAATATTTTCTTTTTATTGTTAAACTCCCTGGTTGGTGTTGAGTCATTTTGGGGAAACCCTGTGACATATTTGGTACCATCATTTAATACCTTGCTCTGCCACCAGGGGGTTTACACTAGCAAATCTTCTCTCCCCTGCCCCCTCCAGCCATCCAAATCCAGCAATTCTCCTCTCCCCTGCCCTCCCCTCCATGTCCAGCAATTTCTCTCCCCCGCCCTCCCCTCCATGTCCAGTGATTTCTCCTCTGGCCCTGTCCTCCCCTCCATGTCCAGCGATTTCTCCTCTCTTCCCTGCCCTCCCCTCCATGTCTGATTCTCCTTTGCCTCCTATTGTCCTCCGCTTCCATCGATGTCCAGTGACTTGCCCCAGCCCCACCTGCCCGCCCTCAGCTCCCTGACAGCCCTCCTCTCCGTTCCTGCTGAGGCCGCTCAGCGTTTAAAACTTTTTATTTTGAGTCGCAGCGACGGCTCACCTCCAGCCTTTCCCTTCTCGCTCGCTCAGTGTTCCGCCCTCGCGGAAACAGGAAATACCTCATCAGAGGAAGGTGGGATATTGAGTGGGAACTAGGGAAAGGCTGGAGGTGAGCCGTCGCTGCGACTTAAAATAAAAAGGTTTAAATGCTGGGCGGCCACAGCAGGCACGGAAAGGACGGAGGGCTGTTGGGGAGCTGAGGGCGGGCTCAGAGGGGGGTGAGCGGCGGCGGAAAATACAATTTTGCTACATGTGGGGAGGAGGCAGGCGGGAAGGTCACAGCTTGACTGGGGAGGCTTAGCCTCCCCAAGCCTCTTATACGGGGCGCCTATGGGTCTCAAGACCAACTCCGTAAGAGTTCATCTTAGTGCAATTAGTGCTTATCATTATCGTGTAGAGGGTAAGCCTATCTCTGGACAGCCTTTAGTTGTTCGATTCATGAGAGGTTTGCTTTTGTCAAAGCCCCCTGTCAAACCTCCTCCAGTGTCATGGGATCTCAACGTCGTTTTCACCCAGCTGATGAAAGCGCCTTTTGAGCCACTGAATTCCTGCCATCTGAAGTATTTGACCTGGAAGGTCATTTTTTTGGTGGCTGTTACTTCAGCTCGTAGAGTCAGTGAGCTTCAAGCCTTGGTAGTGCATGCTCCTTATCTCAAGTTTCATCACAACAGAGTAGTCCTCTGCACTCACCCTAAGTTCTTGCCGAAGGTGGTGTCGGAGTTGCATCTGAACCAGTCAATTGTCTTGCCAACATTTTTTCCCCGTCCTCATACCCGCCCTGCTGAACGTCAGTTGCATACATTGAACTGCAAGAGAGCATTGGCCTTTTATGTGGAGCAGACAAGCCCCATTCAGACAGTCTGCCCAAATGTTTGTTTCTTTCGATCCCAACAGAAGGGGAGTCGCTGTAACGCACCATTTCCAATTGACTAGCAGATTGCATTTCCTTCACTTATGCCCAAGGTGGGCTGACTGTTGAGGGTCATGTCACGGCTCATAGTGTTCGAGCCATGGCAGCACCGGTGGCCCACTTGAAGTCAGCCACCATAGAAGAGATTTGCAAGGCTGCGACGTGGTCATCAGTCCACACACTCACATCTCATTACTGCTTTCAGCAGGATACCCGACGTGACAGTCGGTTTGGGCAGTCGGTCCTGCAGAATCTGTTCGGGGTTTAGAATCCAACTCCTCCCCCCCCCTAGACCCAATTTTGTTCTGTTCCAGGCTGCACTCTCAGTTAGATGTTTACTTCGTAGGTCAATCTTTGTTATGTCCTCGCCGTTGCGAGGCCCAATTGACATTGTTGTTGTTTTGAGTGAGCCTGGGGTGCTAGGGATACCCCATCAGTGAGAACAATCAGCCTGCTTGTCCTCGGAGAAAACGAAGATACATACCTGTAGCAGGTATTCTCTGAGGACAGCAGGCTGATTGTTCTCACAAACCCGCCCGCCTCCCCTTTGGAGTTGTCTTTTTTCTTTGTTACTGCTTTATAATTTAACTAAAGCGGGACTCTCGCGCGGTGGGCGAGAAGATGACTGCGCCTGCGCACTCAAAGGCTCTAGCAAACTTTTTGTTGCTAGGAAGATTTCCGTTCCTGGGGCTGCCGTGGACATCACCCATCAGTGAGAACAATCAGCCTGCTGTCCTCGGAGAATACCTGCTACAGGTAAGTATCTTCGCTTTCAGTGCTGAAGCTCAGACAAGGCCCGGATTTGAATATCTGGGAATAACATAGTACATAGTAACATAGTAGATGACGGCAGAAAAAGACCTGCATGGTCCATCTAGTCTGCCCAAGATAAACTCATATCTTGAATTTGTATCTGTCTTTTTCAGGGCACAGACCGTATAAGTCTGCCCAGCAGTATTTCCCACCTCCCAACCACCAGTCCGTCTCCCATCACCGGCTCTGGTACAGACCGTATAAGTCTGCCCTCCCCTATCCTAGCCTCACAACCACCAACCCCTCTTCCCCCCACCTGCTCCGCCACCCAATTTCAGCTAAGCTTCTGAGGATCCATTCCTGCTGCACAGGATTCCTTTATGCATATCCCAAGCATGTTTGAACTCCGTTACCGTTTTCATTTCCACCACCTCCCGCGGGAGGGCATTCCAAGCATCTACCACCCTCTCCGTGAAAAAATACTTCCTGACATCTTTTTTGAGTCTGCCCCCCTTCAATCTCATTTCATGTCCTCTCGTTCTACCGCCTTCCCATCTCCGGAAAAGATTTTTTTGCGGATTAATACCTTTCAAGTATTTGAACGTCTGTATCATATCACCCCTGTTCCTCCTTTCCTCCAGGGTATACATGTTCAGGTCAGCAAGTCTCTCTTCATACATCTTGGAACGCAAATCCCGTACCATTCTCGTAGCTTTTCTTTGCACTGCTTCCATTTTTTTAACATCCTTCGCAAGTACGGCCTCCAAAACTGAACACAATACTCCAGGTGGGGCCTCACCAACGACTTGTACAGGGGCATCAACACTTCCTTTCTTCTGCTGATCACACCTCTCTATATACAGCCTAGCAACCTTCTCGCTACGGCCACCGCCCTGTCACACTGTTTCGTCGCCTTCAGATCCTCGGATACTATCACCCCAAGATCCCTCTCCCCCTCAGTACCTATCAGACTCTCCCCGCCTAACACATACGTCTCTCGTGGGTTTCTACTCCCTAAATGCATCACTTTGCATTTCTTCGCATTGAATTTTAATTGCCAAACCTCAGACCATTCTTCTAGCTTCCTCAGATCCCTTTTCATGCTTTCCACTCCCTCCCGGGCGTCCACTCTGTTGCAAATCTTAGTATCATCCGCAAATAGGCAAACTTTACCTTCTAACCCTTCGGCAATGTCACTCACAAATATATTGAACAGAATTGGCCCCAGCACCGATCCCTGAGGCACTCCGCTACTCACCTTTCCCTCCTCCGAGCGAACTCCATTTACCACACTCTCTGTCGTCTGTCCGTCAACCAGTTCCTAATCCAGTTCACCACTTCGGGACCTATCTTCAGCCCATCTAGTTTATTTAAGAGCCTCCTGTGAGGAACCGCGGCTGAATGTCGGGGAAAATATATTTCTATCCCATGGCTGGCTTTCACAAACACCATTGCCCATAACATTTGAATATGACCAGTATGTACGTTTATAAATATCCTCAAAATACGTATCTCCTTTAACTTCCAGCTTAGTTGATCTATTAAAAAATACCCTCATGAAGGACAATATATAACAAAGCACCTATAGTTAGTTCCTTAAGGGCATCTAGTTAGGGCCTATTTTATAAAGGAATGTCTGCACCTACTTTCTCTTATAGAATACCAGTATAACTGGGAATATACAGGCACATGTGCTTAAGCATAAGAACTTATTGCAGCCATAGAGCTGGTGTAAATGTGCCAAGTAAATGCCACAGAAAATCCGATTATGGACCTGGTGAGCGAGACTTATCTGAATATAGACTCCATACTCTCTAGAAAGAAGAAGGGGAAAGATAAGATATAATACAAATATTCAAATATATTGCAGTCTACTAGAAGATAAAATACCAATGGTAGCATTTTTCATGAAATAATAAATTCAAGCAAAACGAGCCATTATTTACAACTGAAAAGAGAGATGCTCAAAAGAAATCTGAAAAAAATAGTTTTTTACTAAGAGAGTGATGGAGGTAGCAGAGGTTACGCTGGTGGCAGAATTCAGGCCTGCTTGGAATAAATCCAGAAGAGGACCATAATGGTAAGAAATGGGAAAGGGAAAATCACAGCTTGCATATCCGGACAGCATTGTAGGCAGACTAGGTGTTCAAGGGGTCTTTATCTTTCAGTATCTCCTATTGGGTCAATACTGACAAGCACTTATCTGGATAACAACATCTGCTATCTAGATAAATGCTTGTAGACTGCAATGTTTAGAAGCACTATCCAAATAGTGCCTCTTAATATCCTTACAGACCACCTCTATACTATGCATTTAGTGCTAGGGTGGAGCCAGGGCAGTCCCAGAATGTATATGGATAGTGACAATATTCAGTCTGTTATACAGATAACTTAGGACAGATAGAATGGACCCAATATTCAGAGGATTTGAGCCTCTCTACTGTGAGAGTGCCTAACTTAGCCTCTTTGAAAATTTATTAGGCCTGAGTGCTTAAATTTATACTCAAACTTTCATTAAAGTCTTAAATTTAGGAGCATAAAAAATGAGTGGCAGTAGAGTCAATTCAATGATTAATTCTATAACTGGGCACTACAAGTTGTGTGCCCAAATTACAGGGGCTGTGATGTGCCAGGGGCGTAGCCAGCAGTCCATTTTTGGGGAGGCCCAGGAGTGAACTATGGGGGGATACAAATTTCCTCTCCCTTTCTTCCCCTGCCGCGTTAGGTTTCATACTTTTGCTGGAGGGGATGTCAAAGCACCGCCAGCCAAGAAATCCAGGTCACCCCCATCTTCCTCATTCTGCCTCCAGAATGAGGAAGTCAGCATTATGCTTCCAGCCGCTGACAGCGCGAATGCCATTGTTGAGGCTGGGAGCACACCGCTGACTTGTGGTTCATGAAGAAGCATGAGGGGAAGGGAGAAGTTCAGGCAGCAGATTTCTTCAACTGACAGGGCTTTAGCACCCTGCTGGCCATTGAAGTGGTGCTGCGACTTTGGTGGGGGCTTGAGCCCAAAGTGAGGGGGGGGGCAGGCCCCCCCATGGCAATGCCACTGGCATATACACACACATAAGTCAGCATGTCAATAGGTGTAAATGCATGTGCCTGAATGCAGCAATTTAGTGTAAATTACAATATTCTGTTATTTACGCATGTAGATGTTGGACACTCGCATTCACTGCCCCTGCTCTTTGCCCTCCTTGCTTTTACACGCTAAGGCAGTTGTGCGTGTAACTTATAGAATATCACTGAGTCAGGGTGGGGTAAGCTCCAGAGCAACAACTGCTTATGAGGTCTGTCTATCCTCCCAACTCTTACCTGCTGCTTCCTCCTCTGATAGTTCTCCTCTTAGATGAGAATCACATTTGGCCTCACTGTACTTATTCACCTTGATTTAAATATGTTTATGATCTTGTTTTTGTATTTATGATATTTTATGTATGTTGTTTATTTATTCATATATGCTTTTTAGATGTCCATTTGAAATTCATTATATATATCTATATATATATAGAGAGAGAGATAGACAGATAGATATAGATAGATATATGTAATATATAGATACCTTTCCTTTGTTTGCAATATTCATGTTTATATTTGTTACTGTATTTGTTGTTATAGACTCCTGAAGAAGGCGCTATGGCGCCGAAACACGGCTGTGTTGAGTCAACCATTTGCAATAAATATCATTGTGTTATTAAAATATACGTCTCCCCCATTGTTTGGATAGAGCCTATTTTCTCTACCCCTCCTTTGTTTTCTCTTATTCACCTAGGGTTCACCAAAGGATTAATCCTGCACAGCCAATATAAGTTGTCACTGGCAGGAGTGGGACTAGAACAGGCCATCAACATGCCACAGCTGTCATCTCACCCACTGCAGCAACACTTTCTATCCTGTGCCCTGCCTTTGCTGAAAAACATCCAAACCAGGTTTGAGGGAGACAGGGAGCTGCAATTGGAAGGCAGATGTCCACTAAACATGTCCAATTTCTCTTGTTTGCTCTACACACTTTAAGATCCTGAAGGCTCTAAAGCAGAGGTTTTTAACCCAGTCCTCGGGGCACACCCAGCCAGTTGGAGTTTTCAGGATATCCCCATTCAATCAGATAAATTTGCTTGTACTACCTCCAGTCTATGCAAATCTACCACATGTATATTCGTTGACGGTATCCTGAAAACCTGACTGGCTGAGTGTGTCCCGGGGACTGGGTTAAAAACCCCTGACCAAAAATACCAAAGGCAGGTGGCACCTTAGAACAGTGACTCTCAAACCTGTCCTGAGGGAACCCTAGCCAGTGAAGTTTTCAGGATATCCACAATGAAAATGCATTCTAAGTACATAAGAACATACGAGTAGCCATACTGTGTGACCAATGGTCCAAATAGCCCAGTATCCCGTTTTCCAAACAGTGGCCAAGCCAGGTCGCAGGTACCTGGCAGAAACCCAAATTGTGGCAACAATCCATACTACAATCCCAAGGCAAGCAGTTGCTTCCCATGTCTGTCTCAATAGTAAACTATGGACTTTTCCTCCAGGAATTTGTCCAAATTTTTTAAAACCCAGATACACTAACCACTGTACCACATCCTCCAGCAAAGAGTTCCAAAGCTTAACTATTCGTTGAGTGAAAAAATATTTCCTCCTTTTTGTTTAAAAGTATTTCCATATAACTTCCTCGAGTGTCCCCTAGTCTTGTACTTTTGGAATAAGTAAAAATCGATATACTTCTCGTTCTACACCGCTCAGGATTTTGTAGATTTCAATCATATCTCCCCTCAACTGTTTCTTTTCCAGGCTGAAGAGCCCTAATCTCTTTAGCCTTTCTTCATATGAAAGGAGCTCCATCCCCTTATCATTTTGGTCAGTCTTCTTTGAACGTTTTCTAATCTTTTTGAGATACGACGACCAGAACTGAATGCAATACTCAAGGTGAGCATGCACCATGGGGCGATACAAAGGCATTATAGTATTTTCGGTCTTATTCACCATCCCTTTCCTAATATTTCCTAGCATCCTGTTTGCTTTTTTGGCTGCCGCCATACACTGAGCAGAGCTAAACACCATATAAGGGAAAATACCTCCTTATATGGTGTTTAGCCCTGCCCAGTTCATCCCAGAATGCACTGGGCAGAGCCTGGGCACCACCATTTTGTTCCGGGCGGGCCTGAGGCAGGAGGGAGGAGCCGTTGCTCCTGTCCTCCTGCCTCCACTTTGTTGTAAAGGTACAGGAGGGCAGGGTGGGGGTCGGTTATGGGAGGGGGGGTGTGCACGTGCAGGGGAAGGGGTTCTGTCCACTGGACCACCATAGAAATTAAAAAAAAAGGTTTGTGCTGTCATGAGGGATTATGGGGGGAGGTCATGGTCCACTGGAAAAAAAGATTGGGGTAGTCAGGGTCTACTGGACCACCAGGCTAAATTAAAAAAAAAAAGTGTGGGGTCGGTGAGGTCCAGTGCATCAAAGCTGTCAAATGGATTTGACAGCTCAAACTTGCAAACAGTGATGATAAAGGGGGATTCGTGTAGCTCATTGCAGCTTTGTGTATCGCTGGCTATTAGCGATTCGTTAAATTTTAGCGAGACAGCCGTATTTTATAGTTGCCTTTGTGCATCAGGGCCCATGTCAGGGGAAGGCTCTGGGGCCAGTATGAGCCCATTAGGCTCAGAATAAAATGGCGTACCCCAAATTCATAGACTTTAAGTCATGTAACCTTGATGTGCAAACTAGCTACACCACAGAAACATAGAAATCAGGAGGTCTTTGCAATACGGTAGACTGTAATGTACTATGTAATTCCATACTATGTAAGCCGCACTGAGCCTGCTACCGAGCGGGAAAGAGCGGGTATAAATGCAACAAATAAATAAACAAATAAATAAATAAAGCTGCTAAACAAGTGACCAGAGTAAGTGAGTCATCTTAAATAGCCAGTGATAACCAGCAATACAGTGTGCTGGAGTCATCAGGTACCTTGGTGTTATGATTGGGGTCAGAACCCCTCTCAACTTACCTCTTTCCTGGGGGTCAGCTTCTTAGCTGGCTTCTGTTCTTTTGTCTGTCCTGTCTGAGCTGGCTCTGTCTCTCTGTGCTGGCAGCTTCCAGCAGCATGGCTCTAATTGTTTCACTATACTGCACCTGTGTGTGTGTTGCCTGAGTTGCTCTACCTCTCTTTGGGTGTACTGACTTCAAGTGCTTCACAGTGTTGCATTGGTGTGGGTTGGGCCTCTCTGGGTCAGTGTGCTTTTGCCTAGATCTAGGGAGTGTGACATCATCAGGGAGGGCCTTGATAAGGAAGTGGTGTTGTTTCCTTCAGAGCCTTTGCAACAGTGGTGTTTGCTTTAGGTAGGGGGTGCAGTGTGCACTTCTGACTTTGTGTCTAGTTTCCCTGCTTGCTTTTGCTAAGGGCCAGGTTAGTATTAGTGCAGTGTGCACTGGTGACTGTGTGTTTAGCTTTCCTGCTTTTCCCTCTTGGTTGTGGAAGCATTGCTGTGTGTAGGGCTTGGAAGCTCTGTTGCTGATAGAAGTACTTCAGGGGTTTGGTGTTGTTAGGAACACTGCAGAGTTTGCTGTTAGAAGTACTTCTGGTGTTTGTGCTATTGGGAGCATTGCAGTCTTTGTTGTTGGTGTTGGTGCTTTAGAAGCACTTTTGGCTTATGTGTTAGCTTCCCTCCTTGTGGCTCCCCTGTCTTCCCTTTTAGTGCTAGGAGCTCTTCTGTTGCTTGCCAGAGTAGTGCTTAGGAAGCACCTGGTTAGTTGTATCTAGCTTGCTAGAGCAGTGCTTAGGTAGCTTGTTAGTTTTGTTTTAGCTTATTAGTGTAGAGCCTGCTTGTAGCTTGGTGCTTAGTAGCCTGTGTTAGCTTTGTGTTTAGTTCCCTGCTCTGCTAGTTTAGGGCTTAGGAAGTCCCTTTCTTGAGCAGGGCTTAGGAGCTCCTGTTTAGTATAGGGCTTAGGAAGTCCTTTTGTCAGTTTACTGTTAGGAACACTCCTGCTGGTTTAGGGCTTGGGAGCACGTAGATCAGTTTAGGTTTAGAAGCACTTCTGTTTCCAGTCCTGGTCCCTATGTCATCCGGTATCCAGTAAGTCCTGCCGGCTACTCGAACCCAGGAGCTCAACTCTTGGGGGGCTTAGTAGCTAAGTGCAGGTGAAGCTGTGTGGACCAGTCCGGTGTGCTCCAGTCCGGTGTTCCAGTCCTGTGTCCTCCAGTCCGGGGGATTCCAGTCCAGGATTCCAGTCCATGTGTTCCGGTTCGCGGGCAGTGCCTGCAGTCCCTGCCGGTGTGCTTGCCCAGTGTTGGTTGGTGGGTTTGCCTGCTGCTGTCGCTCCTCGGCAGCAGCCCAAGGGCTCATGTTTGCTCCAGAGCCCAGCCCCGCGGGCTCTGAACTGAGAACCTGACACTTGGAGGAATGGAGGAGCAGATGACATACAAGTGAGTACGACAACTGGAGCCATAGACGTGGGAGTTGTAACTGGAGAGATGCAGGCTGCCACTGTATGAGGTACCATACAGGAAAAAATGTAGGTGGAGTTATACCGGCAGCTGCTGGAGCTAGTGCTATAGACGTGACTGCATCAGCTGATGCCAAAGAGGTGAGTGCGGCAACTGGTGCCCTACATGCAGGCATAATGGGTGTTCATATAGGTCGGTGCGTTAGGTGATGCTGTAGGAGTTGGTAGTATAGAATTGGCTGCAGCAGCTGTGACATACAGGCGACTGCTCTTGAATCATATAGGAAGTTACAACAACTGGTGCCATACAGGTGGCAACTGTATCTGTTGCAGAACTGTAGAGGCTGCAACTGAAGCCACCCCTGTAAACACTGCACCTGAAGCCACGCCTATGGCTGCTGCATCTGAAACATGACTGTGTGTGGAACAGCCCTGAGTGTGCTTAATCCTAGTCAACCTGAGGATGGTGCATCTTGAAGCCATGCCTGAGGATGCTATGTGTACCAAATACACAGCTATTCCATCAGTGTCACATCTACAGCCACTGTATCTGTGCCCTAAAGGTAAAAGTTGCCCTAGAGGCCACTATAACCAGAGTACCTATAGGTTATCAAAACTGCCATGCTGTACTGCTAATTCTGGAATAAGTCTCAGGCAGCTATGACATTCAGCCAACTGTAGAAGGTGCTAGAAAAACTAGGTATTTTAGTGGCAGAATGCATCCAGCTGAGTAATACAGGTAGGATGGCAGCAATGGAGCTGATGGGATGTTGTAGCTATGCAAAACACAAGGGCAACACAGAAGCTGTTGCTGAGACAGGAACTGCTGTGAGAGAACTACTCAAATAGATTCTTACAGGTGAGCCACACAAGTGGCTGGTGTAGCTGTGGAACACAGATGATAAATGCAACCCTGAAACACAGTAGCCTGTTGTCACTGTGCAATGCTATTACTGTGCAACAAAGGAGGAAGCTGCCACCATGCAACTCAAGAAGATGCTGCCACTAGGCATCAGAGGAGGCTGGCGTTCCTGTCACTCATAACTCAGAGGTTGCTGCCACTACGCAACATAGGAGATTTTCACCACTGTGCAGCACATGTGATTGCTGATGGTTGCTTTGACTAAGCATCCCAGAAGGATGCTTCACTAAGCAGCACATGAAATGCCAAAATTACATAGCAAGGCGATTGCTTGAATAGCAGAGCATAGGAGTTGCTGGAAGAGTGCAGCCCAGGAGGCAGCTGCAACCATTAACACAGGAAATTGGTTGCAGCTGAATAACATAGAAGGTTACACTGAGCAAAAAACCTGCAGAGGGGTAAGTTGCAAGTGTGCAACACAAGAGAGTAATGCAAGTGTTTACCATAGCACGAGCATACCACAGATCGAATGGTAAAGCTGTGCAATTGGCAGAAAATCCAAAATAGAAACATCATTGTATACAATTTACGGTAGAGTATCCTAAATCACCTTCCTCAGCAAATGAATGAGTAGTTAGGATGAAACATAGAGCCCATGGGCTTAGAATAGAAGCAAGTAAGTTATATTCAGTTTGAAATACCATCGAACAGTGCAGATAAGAGACACAGTTGAACTACCATTGTTGTGAAATATGATGGTCTGATCCAGATCAGATAATTTCTCCTTTTTTTAAATAGCTTCCATAGGAATGGGAGCTAGCTTCTTTAGCTTGGAGCAAAGGAGTCTGGCTTACAGAAGAACAAATCGGAACTTGAAATCAGCCTCAAAGAAAGCTCATTCCTCAGCTGAGAAAAGAACTGAGATCCTCAGACCAGAAATTCAGCTGATGTCTAGAAAAATACATGAGACTACCCAGAGGTGACAAGAGCTTATAAATTACAGCAGATTCTCATACAATGAAATCCTGCTCTGAAAGAGAGGTAACTTGACATTCCATATCCATGCTGATCAATCCATAGACTGGTGGGTTGGTCCATCTACCAGCAGGTGGAGATAGAGAGCAAACTTTTGCCTCCCTATATGTGGTCATGTGCTGCCGGAAACTCCCCAGTATTCTCTATCTCAGCAGGTGGTGGTCACAACAGCAGCAGCTCTGGCTAGGCCTCCAAGCCTAATTTTTAGGTTTTGTTGAGTGCCTGGGGTTGAGGGCTCTTCTTGAGCAAGTGAAACCTGGTGGCGCCAGGTCCCTCCTTTTCTCCCCCCTCCCGCTGGCTCCGTTAAAAAAAAAAAAAAAAAAAATTGTAACGTCCTTAAAGGCGTTTATTTCGACGTTTATTTAAACGTTTATTGCAGCTACTCACTGGGAACCAGGTCGTTACAGCTCGGAGCGGGAAAGCAGGTAATTTTTACCTTTTATAGCGGGCAGGGGGTTCCCCGATTGATCTCCATGTGGCCTATGGCGTCGGAGGGCTAGAGGGCGCAAAAGAGTCGCTCCCCGGATCGCTGTGCGCTTCTAGAGGGGATGCGGGGGTCTTAAAGTCTGATTCGCCCTTGTTGGGTGACGGTTTCGTGACCGATGAGTGTCCCGGTCCTTCCTCGGTGTGGCGGTTTTTCCCGCCATAAATGCCCATCCCCCGCTGCTCGCCTCAGCCATCTTGGCCGGCCACGCGGCTCGGACGGCTTCTTCTTGGGCCGCCCTTGAGGTGGGAGACGTTAATGCCATGAACGCCCTTAATTTGGGCGACGGCACAAAAGCGGCTAAAGTTAAGCGCCGTTCTTCTGCGCGGCTCCTTCGCGGGTCGGAGTGTCGCGCGGACGCCATCTTGGATGCGCAGCATGTCTCTCCCCGCTCTTGCGAGCGCCGGTTGAGGGTGCGTCTAGGGCTGTAGCCCAGGCTGCGGAAGCACAGTCTGGGGGGTTTCTCCCCCGAGTTTGTTTTGCTGCTGCATCAGGCCTTCCTTATGCAAAACGCTGCCCCTGCTCCCTCGTCTGGTAAAGAGGTTGAGGCCCCCGGAGGTAAACGCCCTCGGGTTGATTCCCAGGCCTTGGAGGACTTTGTCTCCTCCGATGTAGATGAGGGCAGCGTTTCTGAGTTCTCCCAACGGTCCTTTGCGGATTCCTTGGAGGAGACGGATCCCCGCTCGGATGGAGCGGATGACCCCTCTGCAGCGCGGCTCTTTAGCTCAGAGGATTTGCCCAACCTGTTAGTGCAGGCCATGGGCATTTTGAAGATTTCCTCTCCGGAGGACGTCTCTCCTCAGCCCCCTGTTGGCTCGGCCATTATGCTGGGGACGAAGCGCCCGCCTAGAACCTTCCACGTGCATGATGCCATGCACACCTTAATTTCGGCTCAATGGGATGTCCCGGAAGCGAACCTTAAAGTGGCTAGGGCTATGTCCCGCCTCTATCCTTTGCCTGAAAGTGAACGTGAGGCTATCTGGGCCCCACGTGGATTCTTTAATCACTGCGTGGACTACGAAACGGCGTTGCCGGTGGAAGTGGCACGGCCCATAAAGGACGCCCAAGACAGAAGATTGGAGGCGGCCTTCAGGTCGTCCTTTGAGGTGGCTGCTTTAAGTTTGCAGGCCTCAGTTTGCTGGCTCCTATGTGGCCAGGGCGTGCCTGACTATGGTGCAGCGGGCTTCCCCCTCGGATCATTCCTTGAGGGCTGATGGCCGGCCCTGGAATCGGGCTTGCCTATTTGGCAGACTGGCTGTATGATGTCTTGAGGGCCTCAGCTAAAGGCATGGCTCAGACAATCTCTGCGCGGCGGTGGCTTTGGCTGAGCATTGGTCTGCTGAACACGCCTCTAAATCCCGCCTGGCTAGATTGCCTTTTAAAGGCAAGCTGCTCTTTGGGGTCGAGCTGGACAAAATTGTGGACGATCTCTGGCACGTATAAGGGCAAGAGGTTACCAGAGGTCAGGGCTCGGGCCAGTGCTCGCCCCGGTATCTCCAGAGGACGGTTTCAGGAAGCCCGTCGGTACCGGCCCAGGCAAGTCGGGCTCCTCTGCCCCCTCTTCCTCAAGAGGAACTTCTCCCCCAAGCAGCATTCCTTTCGCAGAGACCGCCGTCCCGGAGGTGCACCCTCCGGTCCTCCCCCAGGGTCTCGAACCCAATGACGGGGTCCTTGTCCATGGCCCAGTGCAGATTGGAGGACGCTGTCCTCGTTTCTGGGCGAGTGGACCAGGGTAACTTCAGACGCTTGGGTTGCTGGAAGTCATCAGAGACGGCTAAGCTAGAGTTCTGCCGACCCTTAAGAGACGGGGTTTGTACTCTCTCCCTGCAAGTCTCCGGTCAAAGCTGTGGCAGTGCAGCAGACCTTGGACAATCTGATCCGCCTGGGTGCGGTCGTTCCGGTGCCAGAAAATCAGCTTGGCAAGGGACGTTACTCCATTTACTTTGTGGGTACCAAAGAAAGGAGGTTCTATACGGCCTATCCTCGACCTCAAAGGGGTCAATCGGGCCTTGAAAGTTCGGCACTTTCGCATGGAGACTCTCCGCTCTGTTATAGCGGCAGTGAAGGCAGGGGAGTACCTGGCATCCTTGGACATCAAGGAAGCGTACTTGCATATTCCCATCTGGCCTCCTCATCAACGCTTTCTGCGTTTTGCAGTACTGGGCCGACACTTCCAGTTCAGAGCCCTCACGTTCGAGTTGGCTACTGCTCCGCGGACCTTCTCCAAAGTAATGGTGGTCATCGCGGCCTTCCTGAGGAAGGAAGGAGTACAAGTCCATCCTTATCTGGACGACTGGTTGATCCGAGCCCCCTCTTATGCAGAGTGTGGCAAAGCTGTGAACCGGGTGGTTGCTCTTTGAGCTCCCTGGGGTGGATCATCAACTGGGAGAAAAGCCAGCTGCGCCCAACTCAGTCCCTGGAGTATCTGGGAGTTCGATTCGACACCCAAGTGGGCAGAGTGTTCCTGCCAGACAATCGGATTGTCAAGCTTCAGGCTCAGGTGGACCAGTTCCTAGTAGCCTCTCCTCTTCGGGCTTGGGACTATGTGCAGCTGTTGGGCTCTATGACGGCCACGATGGAAGTAGTGCCCTGGGCCAGGGCTCATATGAGACCACTACAACACTCTCTGCTGCAGCGCTGGACTCCGATGTCGGAGGATTATGCTGTGCGCCTTCCCTTGGACCCAGCAGTGCGCAAGGCGCTGAGCTGGTGGACGCAGACAGACAAGTTGTCTGCAGGAATGCCTCTGGTGACCCCGGAGTGGATTGTCGTCACGATGGACGCCTCTTTGTCGGGCTGGGGAGCCCACTGCTTGGGAAGGACAGCGCAGGGGCTCTGGTCTCCTGCAGAGGCAAAGTGGTCTATCAACCTCCTGGAACTCAGAGCCATTCGGTTGGCACTTTTGGAGTTCATCCCGGTACTGGCGTTGAAGCCAGTAGGGTCCTGTCGGACAATGCCACGGCTGTGCCCTATGTCAACCGCCAGGGAGGTACCAAGAGCGCCCCTCTAGCCAAGGAGGCCATGAATCTATGCCAGTGGGCGGAAGCGAACCTGGAACAGCTGTCAGCGGCCCACATTGCCGGACTCATGATGTCAAGGCGGACTTTCTCAGTCGCCATACCTTGGAGCCCGGAGAGTGGCAGTTATCTGCTCAGCAGGGCCGTGCCTAGGGTCTCTGGCGCCCCCTGCGACTATCAGTTGGCGCCCACCCCCCCCCCCCCCCGGTGTGAAATGATCACGCCCCCCCCCCACCCCACCCCCCCCCCCCCCCCCCCCCCCCCACACCCCCCCCCCCCCCCCACCCCCCCCCCCCCCCCCCCCCCCCCCCCCCCCCACCCCCCCCCCCCCCCCCCCCCCCCCCCCACCCCCCCCCCCCCCCCCCCCCCCCCGGTGAAAATGATCGCTCACCACTTGCTACATGACAGGAATTGTCAGCAATATTCTAGAAACAAATTGCTATACATTGCAAATAAGATAGCAGATGTAATTCTCAAAGTAGACATATTCCAAACGCTAAAATGAAAATAAAATGATTTTTTACCTTTGTTGTCTGGTGACTTTCTTTTCCAATCATGCTGGCCAGTATCTGAGTCTGCTGCTATCTGTCCTCTTAACTCCATTTCCAGGACTTCCTTTCCATTTATTTCTTTACTTTTCTCCTTTCTTTTCATTTCTTGCTCTATATCCATTTCCAGCAATTTCTCCTCTCTCCTGGGTATGCCTCCCATCCATGTCCATTCTTGTCCCTCTCTGCCTTCCCTCCTCCATCCATAGCCAGCAATCCTCCTCTCTCCCTTGCCCTCCCCTACATGTCCAGTCCATTGATTTCTCTTCTCTCCGTCCCGTCTACCCCCCCCTCTCCTCATCCTTCATCCGTTTTCCCTTTATCTCCCCATCCTTCTGTCTTCCTCTTCCCTCTTTCTCTCCATGTCCTTCCATTCGTTCTACCCCCTCTCCCGATCCTGCCATCCAACATCTACCCCTCTCTCCCAATCCTCCATCCAGTGTCTCTCTCTATCCCCTTTTCCATCCAGTGCTCTCTCTCTACCCTTTTCCATTCATCATGCCCCCCTTCTCTCCCCATCCTTCAATGTTTCTCCTCCTGTTCGTTTCTCTCTCCTACTCTTCCTTCCAGTGTCTTCCCTCTTTCACCCCCCCCCTCCATTTTCTCCTCATTTTAAGCAGCTTCTCCCTTTCTCCAGGACTCCAGCCCTTCTCCATGTCCCCTCCTTCCTCTCCCAATCTTCCCACTCTCTCCATTATACCTGCCTAGTGCCTCTGGCTCCCCCTTCCACCTGGCATAATTTGTTGGCCATGCTGCTGCTTCTCCTCTTCAGCAGCAGCGCCCCGAGTCAGACAAAAAAACAAAGGTAACCACACGTTACACGCACCCCAAGTGCAGGAATCAGCTGGGAGGACGACACCACACGCAGCTTCAACCGCTTTGGAGTCCCCAGGAGCAACAGTTGGCTGCTGAACAAGCGCGGGGCTGTACGTAGCAGCTTTCAGCATGGGCTATCGGCACTGCAGCCGCTCCTCTCTGTCCCCGGAGCAGAGCAGGAAGTCGATGTCAACTTCCTTCTGCTCCTCCAGGGGCAGAGAGAGGAGCGGCTGCAGCGCAGACAGCCCATGCTTGAAGGCTGCCAGGCCCCGCTCTTGCATCTTTTTTTTGTTGTTTTATCGCGCGACTCGCGCTGAAGAGGAGACCTTTAATCCACTTTGCCGGCCCAGACTCGGGAGTGCGGGGAGACTCCGGACTTGGCAGGTCTGGCATGAGCGGTGCCCTCGAGGGGAAAGTGGCTACGTTTGGGGGGGGGAGGCAATGCAGCATGGGCGGGAAAGGTCACTAAGCCTCCCCAAGCCTTTATACGGGGCGCCTATGAGCGTCAGTGAAAGCGGAGCGCTGCCGACATCTACCTTCCCTTCGCGCTCTTGGTCTGTGTCCGCCTTCTTTCTGACGTCAGAAGAAGGCGGGACACAGAGAACCAATGAGTGCCAAGGGAAGGGGAGCGTCAGCAGCGCTTTCACTGACGATGCTGCGACCAGGTAAAAGATTTAAAGGCCTCGCGGGGGCGAGAGTAAGCACCGCGGCGGCGCCCTCCAGAGGTGGGCGCCCCCTGCGGCGCTTACCCCGCTGACCGCATCGGCACGGCCCTGCTGCTCAGGCGTTCTTGGGCATCACGAAGCGCTGGGGCCAGCCGAGCCTAGATCTGATGGCGGTCATCGGCCAATTGCCAAGTGCCGCGCTTTTTTCAGCAGAGGACGGGACCCTCGATCCCTGGGAGTAGATGCTCTTCTCCAACAGTGGCCGACACAAGAGCTCCTCTATGTGTTCCCGCCCTGGCCCATGTTGGGCAGGGTGCTAGACCGGGTGGCAAAGCATCCGGGCCGGATAATCCTGGTGGGTCCGGATTGGCCCAGACGTCCCTGGTATGCGGACTTGATCAGGCTCTCAGTCGACGATCCTCTGCGGCTGCCAGTGGAGCAGGGTCTGTTACATCAGGGTCCCGTGGTGATGGAGGATCCCTCCCCCTTTGGTCTTACGGCCTGGCTGTTGAGCGGCAGCGTCTGAGGAAGAAGGGCTTCTCAGACAAGGTCATCGCCACTATGCTGAGAGTGAGGAAGCGCTCTACTTCTACTGCTTACGCCAGGGTTTGGCGTACCTTTGCAGCGTGGTGTGAAGCAGGCTCATGTTCTCCATTCACTGCTCCAATTTCTTCAGTGTTGGCGCTCCTGCAAGAAGGTCTGGAGAAAGGCCTGTCTCTCAGGTCCCTGAAAGTTCAGGTAGCGGCTCTGGCTTGCTTCAGGGGCCGCCTGAAGGGTGCTTCCCTGGCTTCGCAGCCAGATGTGGTGCGCTTTCTCAAGGGAGTTAATCACCTGCGCCCTCCTCTGCACTCAGTGGTGCCTGCGTGGAATCTCAACCTGGTGCTAAGAGCATTGCAGAAGCCGCCTTTTGAACCCTTGTCGAGGGCATCTCTGAAAGACCTGACGTTGAAAACAGTCTTTTTGGTGGCTATCACTTCAGCCAGAAGAGTTTCCGAGCTCCAGGCACTCTCATGTCGAGAGCCTTTTCTACAGTTCACTGAGGCAGGAGTGACTATTCGCACAGTGCCTTCCTTCCTGCCCAAGATTGTTTCTCGCTTCCATGTGAATCAGCAGCTCTGTCTCCCTTCCTTTCGTAGGGAGGACTACCCAGAGGAATACTCTGCTCTTAAATATCTGGATGTGAGACGAGTCATCATCAGATATTTGGAAGTGACCAATGATTTCCGGAAGTCGGATCATCTGTTTGTCCTGTTTGCAGGTCCTCGTAAGGGTCTGCAGGCTGCTAAGCCTACAGTGGCAAGATGGGTCAAGGAAGCCATTGCAGCGGCTTATGTGGCCGCGGGGAAGGTGCCGCCTATCCAGCTGAAGGCTCACTCCACTAGAGCTCAGGCGGCCTCGATGGCAGAGGCCGGGTCCGTCTCCTTGGAAGAGATATGCAAGGCGGCAACTTGGGCATCGGCCCATACATTTCCCAAGCATTACCGCTTGACTGTGGCGGCACGGGCGGAGGCCCGGTTTGGAGCTTCAGTGTTGAGGTCAGGGATTTCAATGTCCCGCCCTGGGTGAGTACTGCTTCGGTACATCCCACCAGTCTATGGATTGATCAGCATGATGATATGGAAGGTAAAATTATGTATCATACCTGATAATTTTCTTTCCATTAATCATAGCTGATCAATCCATAGCCCCTCCCAGATATCTGTACTGTTTATATTCTGGTTGCATTTCAGGTTCAAGTTTAGTCTTCAGTTACTTCAGGAAGACTTCGTGTTCAAGTTTTTTCAATTGGATTCTTCAAGAGTTGAGACGAGTTTGTGTTACAGTGAGCTGCTGCATTCCTCTCCCCTCCGTTTTACGGGGCTGGATTGAGACTTAAAATTCTGCCGGCACTCCCTCCCGCTTCGTGCGGCTGTAGGGCAGCTTTGTACCCCTCCCGCTTCGGCGGTGTTAGGGTCAGTCAGCTCCTCCCGCGGTTGCGGTTGCAAGATAAGCCAGATCCCCCTGCATCGGCGGGTGTGGTGTCCCTCCCCCGCTCCGCGGGGATGAGCTGGACGGATTCCCCTCCCCCACTTGTGTGGGGATGAGCTGGGTTAATTCCCCTCCCCCGTTTCGGCGGTGGTGAGCTGGGCAGAGTGTCCCTTTGTGGGTGTAATTCTCTAAGTGCTGAGTCCTGCGGATGGAGCTTTGATATCGACATACTGAGGAGTTTCCGGCAGCACATGACCACATATAGGGAGGCAAAAGTTTGCTCTCTATCTCCACCTGCTGGTAGATGGACACAACCCACCAGTCTATGGATTGATCAGCTATGATTAATGGAAAGAAAATTATCAGGTATGATACATAATTTTACCTTCCTTGTATACACAATTCTGCTCTTACCGTAAGAAAGTATTAAAGACAGGCAGCCCACCAGAAGAGGACATTGCTATAGGCTGTTAGGCAGCTACAGTGCATTACAAATAGGTAGGCGCCTATTTCTAATGACACCGCTGATAACAAAAATCTACAGGAGAAAAAAGTGTAAACTTGTGCACCGCTTAATTTACGTAGTTATTTAGGGGCCCTTTTACTAAGCTGCGTAAGCACCTATGCGCATCCAGTGTGCGGCAGTTCTGAGATACCGCGTGGCCCATGCGGTAATTTCATTTTTATTTTCTGGCATGCGGGCAGTAATTGGGCGGTAATCGGCATTTTACGTGTCTAGACCATTACCGCCTGGCTACTGCGTGAGACCTTACTGCTAGGTCAATGGCTGTTGGTAAGGTCTCAGACCCAAAATGGATGCACGGCAATTTTCATTTTGCTGCACATCCATTTTTGGCAAAAATTTTAAAAAGTCATTTTTTACAGGTGCACTGAAAAATGATTTTACGTGTGCCCAAAACACGCGTCTAAACTACCACAGGCCATTTTTCATCGCACCTTATTAATAGGGCCCCTTATTTTGTAATCCTTCAGAAAAGGAAAATTAAATAGAAGAAAGAAAGAAGCAGCACAAAAATAAATGCAGCAGAGGAAAGCAGTTAGAACCACTACTATCAGAGCTTAAGAGGTACAGCCCAGACCTGTCAAACAAGTGCGGGAGGATTGCGCTCAGGCACAATCCTCCCTCATTTCTACCCCATGATCAGAGAAAATTGCATGCTTAAATTTGCATTCAATTATCTCTGATCATAGGTCCAGGAATGCCCCGTGCTATTCCAGCACTATTTTTAGAGCACTGTTTGGAATAGCGCAGGGTTTTAGATCATCTGCCTACCAGCATGGAAGATAAAACAAAAAGGCAGACCTTATGAAAAAATACAGTCTTTATTGATGCTTTAAAAGCTCCCAGAGGTTCAACACAAAATGCCCAACATGGCCATGTTTCGCCAGAATGACTGGTTGCATCAGGGGCAGTAAGAGACTGCAAATACAAAATGTTAAAAACATGTCCTTCTGCAGTATGTGCAGCCCGTGTCACTCCTTGTGTTTGTGAGTGAGACTAACAAGTTAGTTACTTCTGCCATTAAAGGCCTGGTTGAAGAGCCAAGCTTTCACCTGCTTCCGGAAGTAGAGATAGTCTTGTGTTAAGCGGAGCCTTTCAGGGAGTGCATTCCAGAGTGTGGGGACTACTCTGGAGAAGGCTCGCTTGCAGGTATTACATCGTGTAATGTATTTTGGAGAGGGTGTGGTTAGGGATACTCCTTGGGAGGACCTTAGTGTCCTTGGAGGTTTGTAGAGGATCATCCTATTCTTCAGATACTTGGGGTCATGTCCTTTAAGGGCCTTGAAGATCAGACATAGAGTTTTAAATTTAGCCCTGTATTATACTGGTAACCAGTGAAGTTTTTGCAAAAATGGTGTGGTGTGGTCATATCACTTGCAACCTTCTATTAGTCTTGCTGCAGCATTCTGAATCAGCTGGAGCTATTGCAGGCCCTTTGTAGTCAGACCGTTATAGAGTGCATTACAGTAATCCAGTCTTGATGTTATCATGGCATGTACAACTGGGATAATATTTACCTTCTCGATGTAAAGAGAGGCAGAATAGCTGTCACAAATAGTAGAAGCAGCTCTTGAAGGTTGCTTGGATTTGGGGAATCAGAGTAAGTATTGAATCTAACTGTATTCCAAGGTTCCTGACTTGTGATCTGAGGGGGAGTTCGTACTTCTCAAAAGAGATTTTGATGTCAGGTATGTATCCACTTGTTTTAGGTACCCAGAGAAGCTCGGTTTTACTTGGATTCAGGCAAAGTTTGTTGTGTTTAGCCCATTCTTGAATTGATGTTAGACAGGTTTATTCAGGACTGTAGGTAAGTCAGGTTCAATGGATATGAGTAGAACTGAGTGTCCATTGACCAAATCAGCTCAGCTAGTGGCTTGAGGTAGATATTGAACAGAATTAGGTGACAGTATCAATCCTTGTGGTATCCCACAGGTGAGTGCCTATGTTGTCTATGAGTTGCTGCCAAATATTATAGATTGTTGCCTGTCTTATCTGAACCAAGTAAGTACTGTTCCATTGATACCTGTTTCTGTCAGTCGTGCTAGCATGATTTCATGATCCACAGTGTGAAAAGCTGCTGAGAAATCTAGTAGTACTAACACAGAGGCAAATCCCCCATCTCGATTTCTGTGAAGATCATCTAGTAGGGATACAAGGACCGTTTCTGTTCCATAACCAGGTCTGAATCCAGATTGACATAGATCTAGCCAGTTTCTCTCTTCTAGCCAACCACTGAGTTGAACTCAGACTGTTTGTTCTATAAGTTTTCCTAGAAATGGGATGTTACTTGGATACTGGCCGGTAACTTTCAAGTTTGTCCTGGTCAAGGTTATTCTTTAACAAAGGACGCACCACTGCCCTTTTTAATGCTGTTGGTAGTTGCCCATTAGAAAGAGAAGAGTTCACAATTTTTGTGGCGCCTTCTATGAGGCCCATATTTGCCTGCTGCACTATCTTTTAGATGTACTGGCACAGGCTATCCCCTCGGTTTGGTAGACTGGAGAAAGGGTCAGTCTGCTGACAGAAATGGTGGATTGCTGCCTTGTCAAATCTGAACTTGCTGAGGTACTTCTCATCAGTGAGATTTGTGAATTGGGTCCTGGGCATATATATCCTCTGGTAAAACTGTCTCCTCCAGGCATGCTGTTCCATGCATGCCTGCAGCAGCATGGTCTGCACAGACCGGCTATTGAGATCAGTCGTATTGACCATTCTGTTCTTTCCACCAGCACGCAGATGTGCTGCATAATGGCAGTCCAGACACACTGATATACACAGGAACACTCACTGTATGACAGACAGGGACACAGGTGCAGAAACACATACAGACACAAAATGGTAAGTGTGGAGGGGGGGGGGGGGGGGTAAAGGGTCAGAGATTTGATATATTGCCTTTCTGTTGTACAACCAAAGTGGTTTACATTTATTATACATAGGAAATTTTTTTGTCCCTAGTGGGCTCACAATCTAGGTTTTGCACCTGGGGCAGTGGAGGGTTATGTGACTTGCCCAAGGTCACAAGCAGCCATAGTGGGAATTGAGCTCAGTTCCCCAGGGTCTCAGCTCACTACACTATCCATTAGGCTACTACTCCACTCCCCTCTGGACCTATCTTTGAGCTGAAAACTTAGGAGCCCAGGAGAAGATGTTCAAAGGGGTTTACATGAGCAAGAGAAACTTCTGCCCACTGAAACCCTGATCAGTGGGCCGTCCCTTGACGTTCAGAGCTGCTGAATATGCCCTCTGAGTGTTGTGGCTCTGTGAAGTTAATGCTGGAGCAATCCATGGGTGAAGTAGTGGGGAGGAGCCAGCAGTTATGTGGGCATTGGCCATATCCAGTGCTGGTGGCCTCATAGCTAACCAGGCAAGTAGGACTGCACAAAAGACAGTCCTAACTTTGCCCCATTAGCTAAGGGGGTGCCAGCAGTGAATATCGACTAGTACCCACATAATTTCAGTGTGCAGCTCAACCAAACATTCAATGCCAGTGGCTGGACATAGCCTGATGTTGAATATTTGGGTTAGATTCAGCCTGTGGCAGTCAGTGGCTTTAAAACTGCTGACTGCCACGAGCTGAATATTAGGGAGGGGGAACTTATTTCTTTTTTTCATTTTTTTTAAATATCCAGCCCTTATCCAGATATTTCATCATCAGCCACAATCCAGATAGTGATGCTGAAAAGAGTGTGTATCAACAACTTGGAAAGCTAAAGGTGGACAAAGCCATGGGACCGGACGGGATCCACCCCAGAATATTGAGGGAGCTCAGAGAGGTTCTGGCGGGTCCTCTTAAAGATTTGTTTAATAAATCCTTGGAGACGGGAGAGGTTCCGAGGGATTGAAGAACGGCGGATGTGGTCCCTCTTCACAAAAGTGGTGATAGGGAAGAAGCTGGAAACTACAGGCTGGTAAGCCTCACTTCGGTTATTGGAAAAGTAATGGAAGCGATGCTGAAGGAAAGGATAGTGAATTTCCTGGAAGCCAATAAGTTGCTGGATCCGAGACAACATGGTTTTACCAGAGGGAAATCATGCCAAACGAATCTCATTGAATTCTTTGATTGGGTAACTGGAGAATTGAATCATCGACATGTTATAGACGTAATCTACTTAGATTTTAGCAAAGCTTTTGACACGGTTCCCCACAGGAGGCTCTTAAATAAACTTGATGGGCTGAAGATAGGTCCCGAAGTGGTGAACTGGATTAGGAACTGGTTGACGGACAGACGACAGAGGGTGGTGGTAAACGGAGTTCGCTCGGAGGAGGGAAAGGTGAGTAATGGAGTGCCTCAGGGATCGGTGCTGGGGCCGATTCTGTTCAATATATTTGTGAGTGACATTGCCGAAGGGTTAGAAGGTAAAGTTTGCCTATTTGCAGATGATACTAAGATTTGCAACAGTGTGGACACCTGGGAGGGAGTGGAAAGCATGAAAAAGGATCTGAGGAAGCTAGAAGAATGGTCTAAGGTTTGGCAATTAAAATTCAATGCGAAGAAATGCAAAGTGATGCACTTAGGGAGTAGAAACCCAAGAGAGACTTATGTGTTAGGCGGTGAGAGTCTGATAGGTACTGAGGGGGAGAGGGATCTTGGTGTGATAGTATCCGAGGATCTGAAGGCAACGAAACAGTGTGACAAGGCAGTGGCCGTAGCGAGAAGGTTGCTAGGCTGTATAGAGAGAGGTATGATCAGCAGAAGAAAGGAAGTGTTGATGCCCCTGTACAAGTCGTTGGTGAGGCCCCACCTGGAGTATTGTGTTCAGTTTTGGAGGCCGTACCTTGCGAAGGATGTTAAAAAAATGGAAGCAGTGCAAAGAAAAGCTACGAGAATGGTACGGGATTTGCGTTCCAAGATGTATGAAGAGAGACTTGCTGACCTGAACATGTATACCCTGGAGGAAAGGAGGAACAGGGGTGATATGATACAGACGTTCAAATATTTGAAAGGTATTAATCCGCAATCAAGTCTTTTCCGGAGATGGGAAGGCAGTAGAACGAGAGGACATGAAATGTGATTGAAGGGGGGCAGACTCAAGAAAGATGTCAGGAAGTATTTTTTCACGGAGAGGGTGGTGGATGCTTGGAATGCCCTCCTGCGGGAGATGGTGGAGATGAAAATGGTAACGGAATTCAAACATGCGTGGGATATGCATAAAGGAATCCTGTGCAAAAGGAATGGATCCTCAGAAGCTTAGCCGAAATTGGGTGGCGGAGCAGGTAGGGGGAAGAGGGGTTGGTGGTTGGGAGGCGAGGATAGTGGAGGGCAGACTTATACGGTCTATGCCAGAGCCGGTGATGGGAGGCGGGACTGGTGGTTGGGAGGCGGGAAGTACTGCTGGGCAGACTTGTACGGTCTGTGCCCTGAATAAGGCAGGTACAAATCAAGGTAAGGTATACACATATGAGTTTGTCTTGGTGGGCAGACTGGATGGACCATGCAGGTCTTTTTCTGCCGTCATCTACTATGTTACTATCCAGATATTATTTGACCACCACTGCCAGTGTTTAAAAATACCACTGACCGCAGAAGATTAATATTTATTTACCTATATATTTCTAAAACTAAAGGTGAGGAAATGAATTTGATCAATTCTAATCCAGTTGTGATAATGCAAGCTCCATGGGATAAATGGTGGAAGGAGTTTAGACGAGCAGAAAAGTTTCCTGCCTTCTGAAACCCTGATTAGCAGGCCAAGTGTAGATATTCAAGGTTCATTTTATTTGATTATCCACTTAGAAAGAACCATCAAAGCGGTGTACAATAAAATTCCATGAATCAGAAAAGAACTCCAATATTCATAAAGAAAAGAAAGATATAGAAAGTATCATCCAGCCACTGTGCTTCCATACCCCCAGCATATGATCATACCAATTGAAATAAATTTGTCTTAAGAGCCTTTTAAAATTTTAACAAAGAAGGTTCCATGCGTAAAGCTACAGGAAGGTCATTCCCAAATGTAAGTCCCACCATACTAAACACTGATTCACGAAAAACATTCAAGTTAATTTATCAAAAGGAAGGAACAACTAACTGAGTTTGCTGAACAGAGCTAGTCTTGGAATATAGGGAATTAGATAATGTGAAAGAAATTGCGGTGAATCTGTATGATTAATTTTATGAACCAAAATTTTGTGTTCTATAACAGTCAATCAGTAACCATTGTTCAGCTTTTAGAAGTGGTGTCACATGGTCATATTTTTTGGCCTGAAATATCAACTTAACTGCAACATTCTGTATTGGTTGAAGCCTCTTCATTTCCCTTTGCCTAAGTCCTCTAAAGAGAGCATTTCAGTAATCCAATTGCAACAGCACTTAACCAGTTAGTTTCAGGATAGTCTGGATGTTTGTTGGGCCACGGGTTGAGGGGATGTTGCTACGGCATGCTTTTATTTGTTATTTAAATTTTCTTTTTTTAAATAAATTTTATTGAAGTTTTCAATAACAAAATGCAATAAAACAAAGTGAAAAAACTCTTGGTTTACAACAACTTGAGAATTAGAAGTACATTCAATCCAGTGTCATTGAAGATGTACAATAAACAATGGCAATTAAGTTATCAATGGTAAAACAGTTGAAATGTAATTCAGAAAGAACTCTGTTAAATATGTGTTCATGGAACCTTCCCATTTAACATCATTTGTTGCCTCTAAAAGAGCTGAAGGAGTGCAATTGTTTAAATTCCCTGTCCACCTAGGTGTTATTTTACCTTAAAAAATTCATTTTACCTTAATTTTCCTCCTTATTAGTGATCATGGAATCCAATATAATGTGGACTTGAGTGTTATTATATTGTTGCAAAATAACTCTCCTCTCGTGTGTCTGGGCAAAAAACTCTTTATTTGGGAGTCAATCCCCTTCTTATATACTCTATGAATATTCATGGATATTACATGTATTATCATTACTATTGGTTACATTTTGCTTACACAACCATGATCATGCATTGCTTACAAGAACAACTCTACATGAACAGCTCGTGAACCTGCTCAGGAATGTACAAACATCACCTGCTATTCTGCTACTTTCTCAGGAAAGAACAAAAACATCACATGCTAGATTCTCAGGAATATACAAAACATCATCTGCTGCCTGTATCCAAATACATTCTATCTACATCTCCACCTTTTTTTTTTTTTTTAATGAAATCTCCGTGGTGTGCCAGCTGGAGATGGAGGTGGAGATGTTTGTAATAGCTTATAAACATATTGAGCAGAGTGACGTGTTGGAGCGAATGGACGAGGAAAACATAAAGAAAAAAGGTTAGGAATGCATTGTATACAACAGCAAAAAATAGTGAAAACAAAAATACCAATGACTAAATACTGGATAATAGGGCGGAGCCAGGTCCAAGGGATCCATTGCCACAATTGATCCCATACATCAGAGAGTAGGTTATTATGAATAGTAATATGAGTAGTTAAATTCCGTAGGAAAGCTAATTGTTTGTCAATGGCCTTTGAATTGTCAGATAAATTAAAACAGCACATGTCCTGAAACTCTTCGCAACCATGATGGTTAAGTAATAAAAGATAATCAATGGCTGCTCGATTTTGTAAAACTCCATGACGTAATTGCTGTTGCTCAGCATTAAGTAAACTAATAGCAGTGGAGGTTGCATTGATTGATTTAATTGCCCAACAGGCTAATTCACGAATATTTTTTGCATTTGCCGCTGCCAATGCAGGGACACCTATTAATGAAAATGCAAGTGCCAGATATTCAGTTTGACTCAGAAATTTAACATTATCATTGCAATTGGCAGCAAGGGTCATACGCTTGGATCGCATATGTGAGGAGTTAGAAAATAAAATATGTTTACTGGGAAGTACCATAGTGAGTCGACTTAGACAGCATGTAGTACCATCAGATATATTAGCTGGAATATAATTAAAGGTATACATTCCACATGACCAAAACCAGCCAGGGGGTAAATGAGTAAATTTATAAATATATGAAACATTTTCGTAGGAGCTACAATTTAACAAAGTTGGTCCAAAATTAACACAATTTGATCGGGTACAATTAACCATACGAGCACATGTCATATTGATACTAGCTATTTGATTGGTTCTCACATGCATTGCCAAAGTAGGCGGCAACAGGGTTTGTGTTCCCCAATTATGGTATTCATAAGAAGCATTTCGATAGGATGAATTAACAGGAAGCTGTGAATAAAACCAAGTATCATTTTGCATATCTTTAGGATCATGACATACTGGAATCAGGCAAGTTGCCAAAACTTCTCCAACTGCCTTTTGATGAGAAAGACAGAAATCAGTTTGGTTCAGTGAAATTGCAAACGCTTCCCAAATATTTTTTGTGGGAAGTAATTGTGACTGTCCACAGGGTATGTACAAACAACAACACAGTAGAAGCAATGTAATGGAATTAGCATTAAGCGCTGCAATAATAGCCACTACGAAGTTATCATCAGTCTTTTCAATATGAGCTTTTTCTAAAGTCTCTGTAGCTTGTTGACTCAAGGCTTTAATTTGTCCCCAAGTAACAGGAGCATTAGGTTGACGAGTCACTGACCGTTTGCGTGTTTGCATCTGCGGTCCTTGAAGGGTGAGTGTGAAATTGGGAATTGGGTTGTGAAGACCTTGATGCCACGACATGAGGTTTCACCCACTTTGCTGGAATCCACACCGGGCCAGAATCTGTTTGAACAGCAGCGTAACCACGACCCCAGGTAAGGAGAGGCACAGGGGAACTCCACTGATCAGAAGGTAGTTGTCGGTATATGACCAAAGGACGAGATAAAGGTGGGGCAGGAGTACGAAAATGTTGTTCAAATCTGGAAGAAAAAGTTTTTGTAGCAGGATTATTGATGAGATTGAGATGATTCAGTGTGTAAAGGATTTGTGCTAAGCATTCATCAATGCTTACTCTATGACGGAGAATACCGTCTTTTTTTGTAGTCAGATTACTTAAAGCAGTTTTCAGTGTGCGATTAGCACGTTCAACAATAGCTTGACCAGTGGAGTTATAGGGGATACCAAAAAGGTGCTCAATATGCCAGAGGGTCAGGAACTCCTGTAAGGAGGTGGAAGTATAAGCAGGGGCATTGTCTGTCTTGAGAGTTTTAGGAACACCCATGACCGCAAAAGCTTGGAGAAGATGAGAGCGGACATGAGATGTAGTTTCCCCTTTTTGTGCAGTGACCCACAAAAATCCAGAATGAGTATCAACAACCACATGAAGCTTAGACCATTGACCAAAAGGGGGAAAGTGAGTAACGTCCATTTGCCAGAGGCTATTAACTTCCAGACCACGAGGATTAACTCCAGGAAAAAAGGTAGTAGGAGCTGAAAAGGAACATTGTGGACAATTTTTGATAATAGCTCTAGCTTCTTCTAAAGAAATTTGAAACTGGCGAGCTAGGCTAGGTGCATTTTGATGATGAAGTTCATGACTGCAGTGTGCTGTGGAGAAAAAATGAAGATGGCGATCCGCTCGAGCATTCCCTTCAGACAGACCACCAGGAAAAGGTTGATGACTGCGGATATGACCTATAAAGAGAGAAGAAAGGCGATTCTCCAAGTAACCTTGGAGGGTTAACAGTAAAGCATAAAAAGAGGCATCCATTTTGAATGATACATAACTGTCGGGCATGCGACGGACAAGATTAGCACAATATTGACTGTCAACAATAAGATTCAGTGGTTGATCTGAAAATAAAGAAAGAGCCAGGATGATGGCAGCAAGCTCTGAACGTTGAGCAGAGGTTTGTGGAGAGGTAAATTTGACGTGCCATTTGTTCAGATTGTACCAAGTAACCACCCCACGAGTGGGACTACCATCTGTAAAGACGGTGAGAGCAGTAGGGAGTGGACGTAAAGAAATGGGATCATGAAGAGTGATTGGCAAAATGGATGTGCCCTGTATGCGAGGGTCTTTAGGATAGTGGCAATCTATAATACCAACATAAGTGGCTAAAATAAATTGCAAGTCGTCGGAGAACTGAATCATTTTTTCCCACTGCCACAAAGAATGAGGAATGATGAGTTTAAGAATGTCGAAACCAGTCATGAATGTTGCTCGCTCTCGAGCTTTAGTAATCAGCAAGGCTAGTTGCTGGGGCCATTGTGTAATAGTAGAATGGAGAGTATTCTGTAAATAGACCCATTCTATCAATTTCGGAGGAGTTGTATCTTGATATAAGACACCAAACGGTTGTCGGTGGGTGGGGTCTTTGAGAACGCAAAAACAAAAAAGGGCAAATGCATCTCGTCTATCTGTCCATTTTGTTTGTAAGATTTGATCCAATTGTGACAGAATTGTTTGTTGCGATGCAGTGAGTGTAATTAATTCAGCAGGTGTTTTATGACCTTTTAATGCGAGAAACAGGGGTTGTAAAAATTCTGTAGGAAGTTTCAAGTAGGGACGTAACCAATTGAGATTTCCTAAAATCTCTTGTAATTGATGTAATGTCGTGGGAGACTGTAAATTGAGATGAGGAGCGACAGGTTGGGCTGCAGCTTTAGTCATACGGAAACCTAGATATAAATAGGGTTCCTTTTCTTGAACCTTCTCTGAGGCAATTGTTAATCCTGAGGAGGCCAAGATAGAAATTAAAGTAGATTTCCAAGAAGGGGGAAGAGTTATCCCTGCAATTAGTATATCATCCATATAATGATATACCAAAAGTTGAGGGAAATAGGCACGAAATGGTTGCAAGGCTTGATGAACATAGTATTGACAAATAGTGGGTGAATTTAACATTCCCTGGGGCAAAACTTTCCAACAATACCTAGTAGTAGGGTGTGCATTATTGTAAACAGGTACAGTAAAAGCAAAGTATTTATAATCTTTTTCCTGGAGAGGAATTGAAAAAAAACAATCCTTCAGATCTATAATAGCTAATTGATAATCATAAGGAATCAAATTAGGATTTGGAATACCACATTGTAACGGGCCCATTGGTTCTAAAATCGCATTAATAGCTCGTAGGTCATGTAAAAATCTCCATTTTCCGGATTTTTTCTTGATCACAAATACCGGAGTATTATATGGAGAATTGGTAGGCTCAATGTGATTTAATTGTAATTGTTCTTCCACCAATTGATGTAAAATCAACAGTTTTTCTCTGGTAATCGGCCACTGCTCTACCCAAACAGGTTTGTCAGTTTTCCATTCCAAAGGAAGAGAAAAAGACATATTTATGAACTGTTAATCAGGTAGGATCAATGATGCATCTAATTGTTCCAAAAGGTCACGACCCCATAAATTAAAGGGTACTTGTAAAATACAGGGCTTAATATGTCCTAGAACCTTGGTATCGTTAGGGTATGTAATAGATAACCATTGAGAACTTTGGGAGGCTGACTGAGTTCCCCCTATTCCTGTCACATGTGAAGTATCTTCAATGGGCCATTCCACAGGCCATTGTTTATAAGCTATGACAGAAACATCCGCCCCGGTATCTAATATACCAACAAAGGGCTTTTGTTGCAATAAAAATTGAGCAGTGGGTCGTGCATTAGAAACCGGTTTTAAAACTGCACTTACCTGTCGCGTAGATCCAAAGCCCCCTGTACGAGAGACAGTAGAAGGAATAGGTGCTGTAAAATATGGTAAAATAATTAATTGTGCCCACGAGTCCCCGGGAGAAATTGTTAAAGGTGATGAGGACCATACTTGAATTTTAACAATGCCTGTGTAATCAGCATCAATAACTCCAGGGATAACATGAATACCTGCCTTCGATGCAGAGGAGCGAGGTAATACTAAACCTACAGTAGCCGCTGGAATGGGTCCTTTAAAGGTAGTATTATATACCAAAACTTCATGAGGTAAGATGGCAGTTTTACATTCCGCTGCAATAAGGTCAATTCCTGCACTACCTTGTGTAGCAGTAGTACTATGAGCAAAAGACCCTTGCACTCCCTTTGGACCGAGGTTAGGAGTTAACCCGGAGCAAAGTTTTTTGGGGGTGGCGGTGTGGAATTAATTGGATTAGAGCGACATTGATTGGCCCAATGATATCCTTTTTGACATCGAGGACATTTTCGAGAAGGTCGAGAAGGTCCTTTTGCAAAGTTGGCACCCCCTCCTGGGGCTCTACACTGAGCTCGAAAATGTCCTGGTTTCTTACAATTAAAACACGTCCCCTGTGGCTTATTACCTTTTTGTATAGCTCCTGCTAACAAATTCATAGAATAACCATGAGTCCCCACATCTGCACATGCGCTCAATAAATCTGCTAAAGTAATTCCTGGGCGATGAGCTACAGTCTGCAATGCCTTTTTGCAATCTGAATTTGCATTTTCTTGGGCTAATTTAATCAATAACTCTGTTTGCGCATCAAGATTATCAATTTGCCTAGTTACAGCTTCCTGCAATCGATTAACAAATTGAAGGTAAGATTCGGTTGCACCCTGTTTAATTGATGCAAAAGATTTTGTTGGTTTATTCCCTTCTGGTGTTCTTTTAAATGCTCGCAAGATACAAGTGCCTATGGCTTGAAAACAGGTATCGTTTTGTTGAATTTGCATATCAAGGGTTGAAAATGGTCCCGATCCATAAATTTGATCAGGCACCAAATTAGTCCCAGTGATAAGTTGTGCTGCTTGCTTATATTCATTATCCCACACTACATATTGCGCAGGAGTTAACAGCATACGGAAAAGGTCTTTCCAATCTTTTGGAGTCATTAAGTAACCGTTACTAATCCCTTCTATCATGCCTTGAACAAATGAACTTTTTAAACCTGATTCTACGATAGCTCTACGTAATTCTCTCAAAACTTGATAAGGTAGAGCAGTCCATTCTGCATGATGTGTTTCGTTCCCTGCCTCTATTGTTGTAGTTCTAGTAACTGGGTATAAATTAGGATTAGGTTCCGAATTATCCCATAGATCATCGTTCCAAATGAATTCACCATTTTTTCGTGCTTGCTGTATACCTAATTGAATTAAACTAGGTCGTTCTACGCTCTTTGGTGTTTTGGTAATAATAACGCTATCATTAGCGTTGTTGTTTTGGATATTTTCAATTGGTTTATTAGGGGTAGTAGTAGTAAAGTCAGGAGTTTTGTTTTGCTCTTCCCTTCCCATATCGGTGGCCAGCCGACAAGAAGGAGGAGAAGGTGTAGGTCCAAGAGTCGCGGGAGGTAAAAGAGACCAGGTCTTGCCTGGCAATTTGTTGGATATATTTTCGTTAGTAATGCCTGTCAATCCAGAAGAGAGAATTACTATAGTAGAATATATCTCTCTCCAAGTCAATAATATAGGAGTCGAAACTCTAGGCTCTAAACGAAACTGCTGCCCTATCTTTTCCCATGTTTGAGGATCGAATGATCCCTTCTCTGGATACCAGGGACATTGACAAACTATTTCCTCAATTAAACGCTCTATATCTTTAAGAGTTATTGGATTTCGGGAGGAACCATATCTTTGCGTTATAGTATATAGCTCCTGTGCATGTTGTTTATGTGATGATGTTAAATTTCCCCCCATACTTACAGTGTTCCGTAGAAGGAATGGCGCGCTGACTGTTCCAGTCGTAGTAAGTACGTCACGTTTTCACCGATCACGTCGGGGATCACCAGATGTTGCAAAATAACTCTCCTCTCGTGTGTCTGGGCAAAAAACTCTTTATTTGGGAGTCAATCCCCTTCTTATATACTCTATGAATATTCATGGATATTACATGTATTATCATTACTATTGGTTACATTTTGCTTACACAACCATGATCATGCATTGCTTACAAGAACAACTCTACATGAACAGCTCGTGAACCTGCTCAGGAATGTACAAACATCACCTGCTATTCTGCTACTTTCTCAGGAAAGAACAAAAACATCACATGCTAGATTCTCAGGAATATACAAAACATCATCTGCTGCCTGTATCCAAATACATTCTATCTACATTATATATGTCTTATTATATTACATTTATTGTTTGATTGTTATAACACTTTTTTTGATCAAGTGTAAATTCTTGAAATATTGATTTAAATTTATAAAAAAAAAAAAAAAGAACTTAAAATGAAATGTTTAAAATAAATAAGTAGCTGGATAAAGAGAAATAAGAGGGGGGAGGAGAAAAAATAAAGAATAAGGATGAGGAAGTGGCTACTGCAAGACAATGAGACGGAAGGGAAAGCAATATTTAAGAACCAGTAATAGAACTCGTTAAATAATGTTCTAGAGCCATTAATTTTCAACCTTTCCTGTCAAGTGCCTGAGTCAATCACCGCTCAGGCACTGACAGGAAAGTTGGTATTTTATACTGAGCAGCAAAAATACTGCCATATTGTAATGCGGAATGAATTTGCATGCTCTTTACTTTGAGCATGCCATGGTAATTTTTCAGCACTAGTTTCGCAGTAGTATTTCACAAGACATGGATCTCTAATTCTAACAAATGTGTTCAAATAAGTGAACAAAAGTGTCTCACAATTCCAAGAACTAAGGGGCCCTTTTACAAAGGCACGGTAGGCTCTATACGCATGCAGCATGCACCAAAACAAGACTACTGCCAGGCTAGTTTGCCCCCTTGGTGGTAATTTTGGATTTGGTGTTCACCCATAATGCCCTGACAAATTATGTTTTTAATTTCCTACCTTGTGCTGCGTTTCCGGCGTTATTTGTCAGTTGGTGTGTGCCAACCGATCACTGCACATGTAGTGTGTTAGCCCTTACCACTAGATCAATGGATGGTGTTAAGGGTTCAGGCCATAAATAGGCACATGCTACTTTTAATTTTATCACGGGCCCTTTTTCCGGCCCTTTCTCCCAGACGCGGTAAAAACTGACCTGGCACGCACCAAATACACGTGCCCACACTACCATAGGCCACCTTTTGCCACACTGTAGTAAAAGGACACCTAAGTGCTTATCCTACCCTCCAAACTGTAGCATAGTATCCATACAATATTTCACTTTTTCATGTGATTACAGCTAAAAGTGGGAAGCATATTTCAGCTCCTCATGTTGAAGCATGATCAAAGCAATCAATGATGCTCATTTTCAAAAGAAAAAAAACGTCCTAAAAGTGGCATAAATCTGCATTTGGACATTTTTATCACAAAAACGTCCAAACTGGTATTTTCAAAACCAATTTTTAGACTTTTTTTCTATGAAGTCCATCAGAAGTGAGTTCAAATCACAAGGGGGCATGTCAGAGGTGTGGTAAGGGCTGGATCTGGGCGTTCCTAACACTTGGATGTTTTTCTGTCATAATAGAACAAAACAAAAACATCCAGGGCTATAAGTTGGACATTTTGGTCTAGACCTATTTTGTTAACGAATATGCCACAAAAAGTGTCCTAAATAACCAGATGACCACTGCAGGAATAAAGGAATGACGCCCCCTTACTCCTTCAATGGTCACTCATCCCCTCCCACCCTGCGAAATGTAAATGAAACGGTACATACCAGCCTCTATGACAGCTTCAGATGTTATGGCCAGTCCTACTAGAGCAGCAAACAGGTTCCTGGAACAGCCTAGTGGTGGGTGCTGTGCACTGTAGAGAAGGTGACCCAAGCCCATAATCCATTCTATTACACTTGTAGTGGAAACTGTCAGCCCCCCACCCCCCAAAAAAACTAAACCTACTGTACGCACATATAGGTGACACCTGCAGGCATAAGGCCTATTGTAGTGGTATATAGTTGGGTACAGTAGATTTTTCTTAGGTTTTGAAGGGTTCACCATACAATATAAGGGAATAATAGTGAGATGTGTACCTGTGACCTTTTATGTGAAGTCCACTACAGTGCCCCCTAGAATGCCCGCCCCACTGTTCTGCTGGGATGTCTTTGTGGCCAGTCTACTAGGAACGCTGGTCCCTCCTACGTCCCAATGGCTTGATTTTGTGAGTTTTTCACTTGGACTTTTATTTTTTTAATGGTCCAAAAAGATAGATGTACTAAGCACAACAACATTTAGGAAATGGTCAGTTTTCAAAGAAAAAAGATAGATGTTGTTATGGTTTGAAAATGGTCATTTTCACTACTTGATTTTTGGATGTTTTTAGCAAAACGTCCAAAATCGTATTTACACGTCATATCGAAAATGCCCCTCCATGTTAATGATGATGTGTAATACATAGGCTTATTTCTTCTCTCCATATTGTGATTTGTAAGGAACTGGACAGATTTCTGAGCTGAACACAATAAAGCCACTTTCTATAGCTGGAGCATACCTGATTGACATTTGTTATGTAGTGCATGTTTTCCAAGGTTTTGGATTCTTACAGTAGACATGGTAAGACTTGTCCATATCAGAAATGTAAGACATTTGATAAGTGCTTCTCAAATGGTTTGATGAAATGAAAAGTAAAAATGGCCAAACAAAATCCTTTGAGTATGTGGTAAGATCATATTTACAGCACAGGTTGGAATTCGTTGGTTGGTCATACTCCTTTTATTTAGTGCTGTTATTTATTTATGCTGCTTTAATTATATATTTTATATCTTTTTACCCTTTTTTTCTATAGGTTCTAAGGGTGTCTCTATGGAGCATGCAAGTAAATTCTCTTATCTGAATGATACCCACTGCTTTAATTCTATAAACAATTACATGGCAAGTCAAAGCGAAGAAGAAGAACCAGAAAGAGGAAAAGAGACAGAAAGTCCTGCAAAAAGCCTAAGAAAGCGAAGATCTTTCTTACAGACAAACTATACCTCGCAGGTTACATTTCCCTTTTCACCCTCCTGCTCTTTAGTTACCATTGAAAAAGAGCCCTGCTTGTCCTCACGCTCTTACTCTCCAACCATTTCTTCCTTGCAAAGCACTGAGGGAGAGCCTGCACTCCTGGAAACCAAACCACTCGCCCACCCCACACACTGGAAAGAAACCAAAAATAAAAACTCTACCTCCAGCTTGATGGAAATGGAGCCCGACACCATGGAAACCAAATCAGTGACTGATGCTGTTGTTCATTCAATTACAGCTGTCCGTGTCACCGGTCAACAAGAAAGTAAGCCAGCCTCTTATTATGAAGCTGATGTCGAGGACAACAAAAATCTTTGTAATCCTCTGTGTCTGTCAGACCAAAAGAGGCGAAGAAGTTGTTCTGAAGTAACGTCATGGCTGGAAAGTATCACTTCGAACAGTCAGAAAGAACAGGTTGAAATAAATAGGAGGAATATTTCTCAACACAGTCATCCACTTTGTGAAACCGATAACTCCATGATGAGTATAGTAAAAAATGAACAGAAAAGGAGGGAAAATAGAACACGTAATGCGAAAGCACAAGATGGACCAGAGTTCTATCACATACTTGATAATGTAAGTCAGACAGAGGTTTTAAGTCCTTGTGTTGAAGTGTCTTTTGTTCCAGTGACCCAGGGTAGAAGCAGACAGTTAGTGTATCCAGAAGCAGCTTCCTCTATACCTGAGAGCAAACAGAGTGAGCAAGGAGTGACTTCTGTTGAAACAGAAAAAACAGAACAACGTATTATAAACAAAGGTGGTAACGCTTTATTTCAAGAAAGAGGCTGCAAAAACCTACATGATGAATCTTCTAGAGAGGCTGAGGGTAAGAAATACCCTGGTTTCTCTAATACTGAGTTGCGTTTTGATGTAAACAGTATTTCTGGCATACTTGCTTGCTTTTCCATGATGTCTGCACTTAAAGAAAATAAAAGTCACAAAGCATCATATTTTAACAGTCAGCAAACAGGTTCAGTGCAAAGAGGTGAAGGAGAGCCTCTCTTGGAAAGCACTGACTCTGATGTCCTGGTTTTGGGTGAAGCTCTACCTGAAGTTGACGGCCAGTATTTGCCCATAAGCTCAGAATCTTTTCAGAACATGTATAATCCTCCAGAGTCCCCTAATAGCCAAATTGTAAAGGATACATCGTCTCTGCGTGTAGAGTTTAATGATGACCAGGTTTGGTTACACACTACTCCTCTGTCGAAACAAGAGAGGACACTACAGAGAAATCAGCAGCCTCTCTTGGAACTATTACACCGTTTTTTGCACCATAGTAATATTTCAGGAGCCACAAGAGAAGATCCTTCAGTTCATTCTAAACAGTCATTCTTCTGCTTCAATCATAATAGAGACAAAAATAGTTCTGCAAGCAACAGTATGGACAGCTCTTTGGATTTTACAAGCATTAAAAGCGTAACGGTTCCAAAAGAGAGGGTGGAGAAGTGCAGTTGTCATTTGTCTTATGCTACCTGTTTCCGTGGCCTTGACGCAGAGGTAGATGGTGAAAATGTAAATTCTGAAGAAAATATATCACCGTCACTACCAATGACAGTTCCACCTTCTTCAGTAAGCTTATCATCCATTAACTTGAGCCCTTTCAGCCTGCACAGTCCCAATATGAACTCTGAATTGCAGGCAGATGAAAGTGTTACGAGATCAGAAACCCACTTCAAAGCTCTGAGTCAGTTACAGGATAGAACATTTAACCTGCCAGCTGATTTTAACCAGTTACAAGATAATATACAAGCGTTAAAAAAAATTATAGAGGAATTTTCAGGCAATGGATTGAAGCATCTGCAGGACAAATGTGCATTGCAGTTTTCTGAAGAGAAATATACACTGTGCGCTGAATCTCGGAAGCTGATATCCAGTTGTCAGAAGGTTATCAGCAGGAAGCAGTCCCCTGAACTGATGCAAGACACAGTCCAGGAGACCTTCCAGAACCTGCTTCAGCTGACCAGAGCATGCTTCCAGTTCGTAGACTGTGGCTGCTGCATGAGCAGGCAGGCCGAGGTTCTCTCAGATCTCAAAGCTGTTGTTTGCACCTACAATGAATTTGTACAGGCTGCCAGTGAGACTTGTGGGAAAGGCTGCCAGGATCTAAGCTTTCAGCTTTTGTCTCACCAGTGCATTGCCCTTACTGCTGCAGTGTTCTGCCTTACACAGCAGTTCAGGACATGAGCATCACCAAAAATTACCTCAAAGTCTATTATACCAAAAGGTGATTTAGAGTTTGAAAAGTGATTAGTGTCTGTTAGCTCATGTTAACTCTGTAAGGGTAATTCTATAAAGATGCCATGAACACACTTATTTAGCTCTGATTCCATTAAAAAAAAAAAGTAGGTACCTACTTTTCTTTAGAAATTACTAGCATAGCCTGGTAAATACGCATGAGCCCTTAGGCCAACCATAGAGCTGGTGTAAATGCTCATGTTTAGATTGGAGAGCTACACATTTAAATTATAATATTCTCCGAGGACAAGCAGGCTGCTTGTTCTCACTGATGGGTGACGTCCACGGCAGCCCCTCCAATCGGAATCTTCACTAGCAAAAGCCTTTGCTAGCCCTTGCGCGCCGATGCGCACCGCGCATGCGCGGCCGTCTTCCCGCCCGAAACCGGCTCGTGCCGGCCAGTCTTCTTTTGTCCGCGCTCGGTACGGTCGTGTTACGCCGTTCGCGCCCCTTAAGTTGACCTCACGCATCTTTTGACTTTTCGCTACGAAAAAAAAAAAAAAAGGATTTCGGAAGAAGACCTTTTCGGTCTTTTTCCCTTTCCTCTATTTTCAGTTTTTGCCCCATTAAGTTTCTTTTCGTCTTCGGGGTAGGCCCTTTTGAGGCCTCGGGTTGAATTTTTTTCTCCCCCTCTTTTTGGTGCCTACCGCAATTACGAGTTTTGATTTCGCCGGCGTGATTTTTCCGCCCATGTCATCGAAGTCTCCCAGCGGCTTCAAGAAGTGTACCCAGTGCACCCGGGTACTGTCGCTCACTGACAGGCACGCGTTGTGTCTTCAGTGTCTGGGGGCTGGGCACCGCCCGCAGGCCTGTAGTCTGTGCGCCCTTTTACAAAAGCGGACTCAGGTAGCGAGATTGGCCCAGTGGAAAGTTTTGTTCTTGGGCTCTTTGTCGGCATCGGCACTGGGAGTATCGAGTGCATCGACGTCGACAGCGTCCAGATCTCCGTCCTCGGCCGCGACTGCATCGAGTGCATCGAGGCATCGACCCTCTGCATCGGGGCTGAGACATCGGAAGGCTGCGTCGGCGTCGGTGGTACCGGGACCTCCACTTCTGCTGATGTCGTCGGACAGTGGTGCTTCGACTGGAGTGCAGGTGAGGGCTGTCCATTCCCCTGCTGGTGGCGGTGAGCCTTCGGGTGGGTCTCCCCCTACCCTGAGGGCTCCTGCGGTACAGCCCCCCCCCCCCCCCCGAGACCGACCTTCTTCGGCCTCGGCCCCGAGGAAGCGACGGCTGGATTCTACGTCCTCCTCGTCGGTGCCGGGAAGCTCCGGTGACATGCTTCGTCCCAAAAAGTCGAAGAAGCATCGACACAGGTCTCCTTCCCGCATCGGTACCGACAGCTCTGGGTCGCCGAGGGAGTCGGCACCCAGTAGGCATCAGCACCGAGAGGACCGCTCACCCTCTGTTCAAGAGGTGTCGATGCGCTCCACTATGGACAGCCCGGAACAGCCTCCACGCCCGGAACAGACTCTGACATCGACACCTGCATTGGCTTCCACGTCTTTCTCCACAGCCGCTCTGCACGAGAGTCTCCGGGCCGTTCTCCCAGAGATTCTGGGAGAGCTGTTGCGCCCTTCCCCTCCGGTACCGGGGGTGCTTGCGCCACCGGTACCGTCGAGTGAGGCGCCGGCTGGCCCCTTGCCCGGGGTGAGGTCACCGACATCGGTGCCGCGTGCGGTACCGACTGCGGTCGCCTCCCAGGAAGGCTCCCCGACGACGTCGGTGGAGGGAGCTTCGCCGGTGCGGACGCGGGAGTCTACCTCTCGTCGCTCACACCGTGGCCGTGGTTCCACGGAGTCGAGCCGGGCTCGGCTTCAGACACAGGTCCGTGAACTTGTGTCTGATACCGATGGTGAGGCCTCGTGGGAAGAGGAGGAGGACATCAGATATTTCTCTGACGAGGAGTCTGAGGGCCTTCCTTCTGATCCCACTCCCTCCCCTGAAAGGCAGCTTTCTCCTCCCGAGAGTCTGTCTTTTGCGGCCTTTGTCCAGGAGATGTCTACAGCCATCCCCTTCCCGGTGGTTGTGGAGGACGAGCCCAGGGCTGAAATGTTTGAGCTCCTGGACTATCCTTCTCCACCTAAGGAAGCGTCCACAGTACCCATGCATCATGTCCTCAAAAAGACATTGCTGGCGAACTGGACCAAGCCATTAAGTAATCCCCACATTCCCAAGAAGATCGAGTCCCAGTACCGGATCCATGGGGACCCAGAGCTGATGCGCACTCAGTTGCCTCACGACTCTGGAGTTGTGGATTTGGCCCTAAAGAAGGCTAAGAGTTCTAGGGAGCATGCTTCGGCGCCCCCGGGCAAGGACTCTAGAACCTTAGACTCCTTTGGGAGGAAGGCCTACCATTCTTCTATGCTCGTGGCCAAAATCCAGTCCTACCAGCTCTACACGAGCATACATATGCGGAATAATGTGCGGCAGCTGGCGGGCTTGGTGGATAAGCTCCCTCCTGAGCAAGCCAAGCCATTTCAGGAGGTGGTCAGGCAGCTGAAGGCGTGCAGAAAATTCCTGGCCAGAGGGGTGTACGACACCTTTGATGTTGCTTCCAGGGCCGCTGCTCAAGGTGTGGTGATGCGCAGACTCTCATGGCTGCGTGCCTCCGACCTGGAGAATAGGATCCAGCAGCGGATTGCGGACTCGCCTTGCCATGCGGATAATATTTTTGGAGAGAAGGTCGAACAGGTGGTAGAGCAGCTCCACCAGCGGGATACCGCTTTCGACAAGTTCTCCCGCCGGCAACCTTCAGCTTCTACCTCTACAGGTAGACGTTTCTATGGGGGAAGGAAGACTGTTCCCTACTCTTCTGGTAAGCGTAGGTACAATCCTCCTTCTCGACAGCCTGCGGTACAGGCTAAGCCCCAGCGCGCTCGCTCTCGTCAGCAGCGTGCGCCTCAGCAAGGTCCCTCGGCTCCCCAACAAAAGCAAGGGACAAGCTTTTGACTGGCTCCAGCAGAGCATAACCGACATCCAAGTGTCAGTGCCAGGCGACCTGCCGGTCGGAGGGAGGTTGAAAGTTTTTCACCAAAGGTGGCCTCTCATAACCTACGATCAGTGGGTTCTTCAAATAGTCTGGCAAGGATACACCCTCAATTTGGCCTCCAAACCTCCAAATTGGCCACTGGGAGCTCAGTCTTACAGCTTCCAACACAAGCAGGTACTTGCAGAGGAACTCTCCGCACTTCTCAGCGCCAATGCGGTCGAGCCCGTGCCATCCGGGCAGGAAGGGCTGGGATTCTATTCCAGGTACTTCCTTGTGGAAAAGAAAACAGGGGGGATGCGTCCCATCCTAGACCTAAGGGCCCTGAACAAATATCTGGTCAAGGAAAAGTTCAGGATGCTTTCCCTGGGCACCCTTCTCCCCATGATTCAGGAAAACGATTGGCTATGCTCTCTGGACTTGAAGGACGCCTACACGCACATCCCGATACTGCCAGCTCACAGACAGTATCTGCGATTTCAGCTGGGCACACGTCACTTCCAGTACTGTGTGCTACCCTTTGGGCTCGCCTCTGCGCCCAGAGTGTTCACGAAGTGCTTGGCTGTAGTAGCAGCGGCACTTCGCAGGCTGGGGGTACACATGTTCCCATATCTCGACGATTGGCTGGTGAAGAACACATCCGAGGCAGGAGCTCTACAGTCCATGCAGATGACTATTCGCCTCCTGGAGCTACTGGGGTTTGTGATAAATTATCCAAAGTCCCATCTTCTCCCACTGCAGAGACTCGAATTCATAGGAGCTCTGCTGGATTCTCGGACGGCTCGTGCCTATCTCCCAGAGGCGAGAGCCAACAACTTGTTGTCCCTTGTCTCGCAGGTGCGAGCGTCCCAGCAGATCACAGCTCGGCAGATGTTGAGATTGCTGGGCCACATGGCCTCCACAGTTCATGTGACTCCCATGGCCCGCCTTCTCATGAGATCTGCTCAATGGACCCTAGCTTCCCAGTGGTTTCAGGCTGCTGGGGATCTAGAAGATGTGATCCACCTGTCCACGAGTTTTCTCAAATTCCTGTATTGGTGGACGATTTGGTCCAATTTGACTCTGGGACGTCTTTTCCAAATTCCTCAGCCACAAAAAGTGCTGACTACGGTGGGGAGCTCATGTCGATGGGCTTCACACCCAAGGAAGCTGGTCCCTCCAGGAACGCGATCTGCAGATCAATCTCCTGGAGTTACGAGCGGTCTGGAATGCTCTGAAGGCTTTCAGAGATCGGTTGTCCCACCAAATTATCCAAATTCAGACAGACAACCAGGTTGCCATGTATTACATCAACAAGCAGGGGGGCACCGGATCTCGCCCCCTGTGTCAGGAAGCCGTCAGCATGTGGCTCTGGGCTCGCCGTCACGGCATGGTGCTCCAAGCCACATACCTAGCAGGCGTAAACAACAGTCTGGCCACAGGTTGAGCAGGATCATGCAACCTCACGAGTGGTCGCTCAACTCCCGAGTGGTGCGCCAGATCTTCCAAGTGTGGGGCACCCTCTTGGTGGATCTCTTCGCATCTCGAGCCAACCACAAGGTCCCTCAGTTCTGTTCCAGGCTTCAGGCCCACGGCAGACTGGCATCGGATGCCTTCCTCCTGGACTGGGGGGAAGGTCTACTGTATGCTTATCCTCCCATACCTCTGGTCAGAAAGACTTTGTTGAAACTCAAGCAAGACCGAGGCACCATGATTCTGATTGCTCCCTTTTGGCCGCATCAGATCTGGTTCCCTCTTCTTCTGGAGTTATCCTCCGAAGAACCGTGGAGATTGGAGTGTTTTCTGACCCTCATCACACAGGACGAAGGGGCGCTTCTGCATCCCAGCCTCCGGTCCCTGGCTCTCACGGCCTGGATGTTGAGAGCGTAGACTTTGCCTCTTTGGGTCTGTCAGAGGGTGTCTCCCGCATCTTGCTTGCGTCCAGGAAAGATTCCACTAAGAGGAGTTACTTCTTTCTATGGAGGAGGTTTGCCGTCTGGTGTGACAGCAAGGCCCTAGATCCTCGCTCTTGTCCTACACAGACCCTGCTTGAATACCTTCTGCACTTGTCTGAGTCTGGTCTCAAGACCAACTCTGTAAGGGTTCACCTTAGCGCAATCAGTGCATACCATTACCGTGTGGAAGGTAAGCCGATCTCAGGACAGCCTTTAGTTGTTCGCTTCATGAGAGGTTTGCTTTTGTCAAAGCCCCCTGTCAAACCTCCTACAGTGTCATGGGATCTCAATGTCGTTCTCACCCAGCTGATGAAACCTCCTTTTGAGCCACTGAACTCCTGCCATCTGAAGTACTTGACTTGGAAGGTCATTTTCTTGGTGGCAGTTACTTCAGCTCGTAGAGTCAGTGAGCTGCAGGCCTTGGTAGCCCAGGCTCCTTACACCAAATTTCATCATAACAGAGTAGTCCTCCGCACTCACCCTAAGTTCTTGCCAAAGGTTGTGTCGGAGTTCCATCTGAACCAGTCAATTGTCTTGCCAACATTCTTTCCCCGTCCTCATTCCTGCCCTGCTGAACGTCAGCTGCACACATTGGACTGCAAGAGAGCATTGGCCTTCTATCTGGAGCGGACACAGCCCAACAGACAGTCCGCCCAATTGTTTGTTTCTTTTGATCCCAACAGGAGGGGAGTGGCTGTGGGGAAACGCACCATATCCAATTGGCTAGCAGATTGCATTTCCTTCACTTACGCCCAGGCTGGGCTGGCTCTTGAGGGTCATGTCACGGCTCATAATGTTAGAGCCATGGCAGCGTCGGTAGCCCACTTGAAGTCAGCCACTATTGAAGAGATTTGCAAAGCTGCGACGTGGTCATCTGTCCACACATTCACATCTCATTACTGCCTGCAGCAGGATACCCGACGTGACAGTCGGTTCGGGCAGTCAGTGCTTCAGAATCTGTTCGGGGTTTAGAATCCAACTCCACCCCCCTAGGCCCATGTTTATTCTGTTCCAGGCTACACTCTCAGTTAGTTGGATAAATTGTTAGGTCAATCTCAGTTATGTCCTCGCCGTTGCGAGGCCCAATTGACCATGTTTGTTGTTTTGAGTGAGCCTGGGGGCTAGGGATACCCCATCAGTGAGAACAAGCAGCCTGCTTGTCTTCGGAGAAAGCGAATGCTACATACCTGTAGAAGGTATTCTCCGAGGACAGCAGGCTGATTGTTCTCACAAACCCGCCCGCCTCCCCTTTTGGAGTTGTGTCTTCCCTTCTCTTTGTCTTGCTACATATGAGACTGGCCGGCACGAGCCGGTTTCGGGCGGGAAGACGGCCGCGCATGCGTGTTGCGCATCGGCGCGCGAGGGCTAGCAAAGGCTTTTGCTAGTGAAGATTCCGATTGGAGGGGCTGCCGTGGACGTCACCCATCAGTGAGAACAATCAGCCCGCCGTCCTCGGAGAATACCTTCTACAGGTATGTAGCATTCGCTTTATATACATGTGCATCCCACCCATGCTCTGCCCAAACTCCGCACTCGTGAACATCCTCCTGCACCATTGATGATAGGCATGTTCTTATCAAATAGTGCATATCCATATTATTGTAATTTACACGCATGCATGCTCACTGACGTGCAAATCTGACTAGAATACCGGCATTTAAGTGCATACCTGCCACTTGAGTTTATGCAGCTCCCCATAAAATGAACCCCTGTGTGAATAATTTCAGAAAATAAGAAAATAAGAATAGCCATACTGAGTCAGACCAACGGTCCATCTAGCCTGGTATCCTGCTTCCAGCAGTGGCCAAGCCAGGTCACAAATACCTGACAGAAACCCAAATAACAGCAACATTCCAGGCTACCAATTCCAGGGCAAACAGTGGCTTCCCTCATGTCTATTTCAATAGCAGACTATGGACTTCTCCTCCAGGAACTTGTCCAAACCTTTTTTAAATCCAGATACTCTCACCGCTGTTACCACATCCTCCGGCAAGGAGTTCCAGAGTTTAACTATTCTTTGAGGGAAAAAATGTTTCCTCCTATTTTCATGTAATTTCATTGAGTGTCTCCTGGTCTTTGTACTTTTTGAAAGAGTGAAAAATCAATTCACTTCTACCCGTACTACACCAGTGTTTCCCAAGTCCAGTCCTGGAGTACCCCTTGCCAGTCAGGTTTTCAGGATATTCACAATGAATATGCATGAACTTGATTTGCATACAATGCCTCCATTATATGCAAATCTCTTTCATGCATATTTTTTGTGGATATCATGAAAAACCGGACTGGCAAGGGGTACTCCAGGACTGGACTTGGGAAACACTATTTACACCACTCAGAATTTTAAAGACATCAATCATATCTCCCCCTCATCTCTTTTCCAAGCTGAAGAGCCCTAACCTCTTTAGCCTTTCCTCATATAGGAGGAATTCCATCCCTTTTATCATTTTGGTCTCTCTTCTTTGAACCTTTTCTAATTCCGCTATATCTTTTTTGAGATATGACGATCAGAACTAAACATAGTACTCAAGTTGAGGTCGCACCATGGAGTGATACAGAGGCATTATAATATTCTTGGTCTTATTTTTCATCCCTTTCCTAATAATTCCTACCATCCTGATTGCTTTTTTTGCCGCACACTTAGTCCGAGAAGAAAAAATGTTTAATTTGACTTTGGGGAAAATGTACACTAAACTAGTGAGCTGATGAAGGTATTGGAAACCTCTCCTTTGCACAGGTTTAAGACTATCAGGAAGTGCTTATGATACTTAACATTATTTGGTTGAGAGAGATATCTGAATCATATATTCACAGTTGCTGTTTACTAATGTCTTGAAAGCTTTTCTGTAGCAGTCAACAGTCATGTTTACACATAAATGAAATTGTGAAGTAGCCCTGTATAACCACGATGACGATGACAGCATGCAGTCCTGTATGTTTAGAGCAAATACTTGAGGTTATCCATAATATATATATATTAAAGTTTTCATAAGCTTTGAATTTGAATTTCTTGCAAAATGTTGTACTGTGATGTAATTGTTCACCAAAATAATATGCTGTGCTGTGCAGTCATTATGAAACATGTATACAGATAAAATGTATTGCAGATGTTTTTACATAAACAGAGGATAAGCAATAAAAATGTCCTTTAATAGTAGAAAATAAGGACATTTTTACTTATCCTTCGTCTCCTTGGTTTTTCGGAAGTGACCTGTTGATCACGCTACTCCTCTGTTTCTATGCTTCCCCTCGTAGTGGATCTAGTTTCTCCACTTTTGTGGGGTTTTTTGGTAAATGTTTTTACATGACATACTAAACCAAGTTGAGATGTTAGACATTTTATATTTGAGAGGAGCTCAAGTTCTTTTCATCATCAATTTTTGGTGTTTATAACCAAGCAGAATGTGAAAAAATACTTCTTTTAATTTTAAACATAGATAAGTATTTATTAGGGCTGTACTGAATACAGTGGCGTAGGAAGGGGGGGGGGGGCGGGAGGGGCGGTCCACCCCGGGTGCACGCACTCAGGGAGTGCCTGCCCTGCTGGTTCCCTGCTCCCTCTGCCCCGGAACAGGTTACTTCCTGTTCCGGGGCAGAGAGAGCAGGGATCCAGCGGGGCCGACGCAGCTCCGAGTGACGTGCACTCGGGGCAGATCAGCCCTCCCGCAGGTAAGAATGCGGTCTGGGGGGGGGTTGCGCTCCGGGGGGTGCGCCGCAGAGGGGGGGTTGCGCCGTGCTGCACCCGGGGGGGTGGTGCGCAGCGGCGACCCGTGCCGAGTGCCATTAGCCCTCGCTATGGCACTGACTGAATAGTTGTGTTCATTTCGATTCGGCCCAAAATAATGTCCCAAATATATTATTTGTAGTCAGCCGAATAGTGATTTAAATTCAAACTCAAATAATCCAGGGCGCTACTGTGCTAAATCCTACTGAAATAAACACTTGATCTCTGATTTCACATTGCTTCTTTTATTATTTATGTTAAAGCTCAATGCCCATTATTCCTATTCGGTATTCATATTCAGCTGAATAATGTTTTTCATTATTTGTATTCAGATGAATAGTATGCTATTCGGTACAGTTCTAGTATTTATATCTAATTTTTTCATAGGAGTTGTTAAATGGACAAAGTAACATGGCTAAGAAAGGCTTTAAAGTCGAGTAGTACACAGTGGCAATCTATGTGACAGTTTCTTCTAGACATGCGGAGGGTAATTTTGTAACAGAGCAACAGGTACTTTTCTTTATAAATACTAGCGTAATTTGACTGATACGTGCCTATGTTGCAGGTGTGAACATTTACACCCCGTCTATATTTTGCAAGCTCTTCACCTCTATTTTTAATTGCATTTTTTTATGCTCCCTGATATTTTATAAGAGGCGATTAACACAAACATGTGGCCACATACACATGTTAATGACTAAATTATTGCCAGATGGGTACGTGCTTTACCAATTGAAGTATGCACCCCCTTCCTTATAAATTTAACCGCATGGAAGGCTATTCTGTAAGGGAGGCACCAAGTATGCTCAGATGCCCAACAATGCTATCAATAAGAGGACATATCCGAGGAAACCCAATCATGTGGTAACCTTAGGCCATCTAGATCAACAGTGTTTAACCAGATGCTGTATCTTTGGATTTCTTAGCCTGCTTGTTTACTGTTACCATCAGTGGCTGAGATTAATTGCTTGACTCCTGATGCAGATGCCGTTAGCTCCGAAATGCAGGACTGCGTCGAGGCTGTTTTTAATACACCTACTGTTTTGGAAATACATTTGGAGGGGCATAATCAAAAGGGACACCCATGTTTTGTTGAGGACGTCCTCGCAAAACGTCCTGATGGAGGGGCGGGGAAACCCATATTATCGAAATAAGATGGACATCCATCTTTCGTTTCGATAATACGGTCGGGGACGCCCAAATCTTGAAATTTTGGTCATCCATAGAGATGGTCATCCCTAGACTTGGTCGTTTCTGATTTTCGGCGATAATGGAAACCAAGGACGCCCATCTCAGAAACGACCAAATGCAAGCCCTTTGGTCATGGGAGGAGCCAGCATTTGTAGTGCATTGGTCCCCCTGACATGCCAGGACACCAACTGGGCACCCTAGGGGGCACTGCAGTACACTTCATAAAATGCTCCCAGGAACGTATCTCCCTTACCTTGTGTGCTGAGCCCCCCCAACCCCCCATAAAACCCACTACCCACAACTGTACACCACTACCATAGCCCTTATGGGTGAAGGGGGGCCCCTAGATGTAGGTACAGTGGGTTTGTGGTGCGCTTTGGAGTGCTGACTGTTTCCTCCACAAACGTAACAGGTATGGAGGGGGATGGGCCTGGGTCCGCCTGCCTGAGTGCACTGCACCCACTAAAACTGCTCCAGGGACCTGCATACTGCTGTGATGGAAATGAGTATGACATCTGAGGCTGGCATAGGGGCTGGCAAAAAATATTTTAAAGATATTTTTTGAGGGTGGGAGGGGGTTAGTGACCACTGGGGGGAGTAAGGGGAGGTCATCCCCAATTATCTCCGGTGGTCATCTGGTCATTTCGGCCACCTTTTTGTGCCTTGGTCGTAATAAAAACAGGACCAGGTAAAGTCGTCCAAGTGCTCGTCAGGGACATCCATGTGTTAGGCACTCCCAAGTCCCGCCTTCGCTACGCTTCCGATATGCCCCCTTGAACTTTGGCCTTCCCTGCGACGGAAAGCAGTTGGGGACATCAAAATCGGCTTTCGATTATACCAATTTGGATGACCCTGGGAGAAGGACGCCGCCCATCTTCCGATTTGTGTCAAAAGATGGGTGTCTTTCAAAAATGAATCTGTTGGTCTACCCCCTACTTTTTTCTTTTTTCACATTTTATGTGGTTTGTTGTTAGGGGGATACTTCTGCTTGTTTTGTGTGGTTTAAGCACTATGCTATAAAGTATTGGCCATATTTATTTTATTTCATTCTTGGGATTTATTAACTGCCTTTATGAAGAGATTTACCCAAGGCGGTGTTCAGCAGGACAGTTTAACATAAAACTTACAATTTTGTTAACAGCATAACAATAGTAAATTAACCAAGAATAAACATAAATGCAATAAATGAGATAAACTTCAAAACAGTAAATTGAAACCTAATAATAAAGCTACTGTGAAACAGTATCAAAAATATACACATTTAACAGCACTGGAATTCAAATACCAAAGATATAATACTAACGATACATCTAACAGGCGATATGCGATAGTACATAATTTGAGGGTGGGTGTACACATGATGAGCTGAGCCTGGGTGAGGCACACAGTTACTTAAATTATAGAACTCTATCATTTACATGCAGTTTAACCATCTAGGCATGAGCGTGTACACCAGCTCCATGGCTGCTTTAAGTACTCATACTTAAAATTTATGCGCGTATCTGACTTGTTATGTTAGTGATCTAGAAAGGAAAGTAAGTGGCTGCTTTTCTTTTTTGAATAGGCACCTTCCTATTGCCTAACAAATCAGGGCCCCTTAATAGAATTGCCTCCACTGTGCCTGTGCATGTTCATTTTTAAGTAGATTGTGAGCCCTTTCACATAATCAAAAATATGATCTCCTTTCAGAATGCAAGACAGCTTCTTTCTGTGCGAACATCATAAAATGTGCTTCCAACTCTGAATCTAACAAGAAATATATCTGTATTGAATTCTGTTCTGCAAGAATTCCCAAGCCACACAAATGACCAAAATATCTGGAGATTTTTAAGACTGTGACTCTTTCTCATGCTGTACAACAGTAAATCCTCATATGGGTTCAGGGATATTCAGTTCTGCCTCATAGAGATTTACTCCTGCATAATATTTTGCACACCCCCAAATATTGCAGAACAAAGGCAGTGTGGGCAGATAATTGTGGAAGTATAGTAAATTCATTTTTTTTGTATGAAATGTTACAGTACCACCCACATGGCAATAAGAAATGTATTTATGCTCTGAGGTGTAGTTATCAGAGTGGCAGCTCTTGAACTGCAGAAGCAGTGATCATTGAAGGACCTACCTCACAATAGCCAGGCCTGCTGCAATCAGCCACAGAATCTATGAAAAGGCTGTATTGGTGTGCAAGCCTTGGCTTTTTGATTAATACTTGGGGACAGTGGGTCAATTTTACCATGCAGTGGAAACGGTTCCAGTACTCAATGTATCCCCCTGAAACAAAGCCCTGAGCACAAGGATTGAGCAGTTCTGCACATGGTAGTTAAAATAAGATATCAACCTATCAAAAGGAGTTTACTTATTAAATCATATATAGAGATGGTGTGAAGGTGTCCCTTTGGATTGATAAATAATATTAACAAAATGAACCTCAAACCTCCTAACAGGGAATCATACAAAATTATTGCTAAACCCCTGCTTCAATAGGAGTAGAGTACTATCATGGGTTCTATTTAAGAGAGTCAAGAGTGAAAAAATCCCAACGTAAAAACTCATCAAACATGAGAAAACCGATGGGATAAAAAACTCAATTCCTCTCTCAAAAATTCTATATCAATCTTACAAATGGACACCAATCATCTAGCCACCCTAAAAGACTGACAATAGCCAGTAAAGGACTGTCTAAAGAGAACCCTCAAAACAAGGATACACCCTGAGATATGCTAAGGTACTATTTGTTGTGTAGTAAAGCAAAACAACGGTAAGTATAAAAAACTTTTTAACATTTTAAACCATCTTGAAACTTTACTTATACATTTTGCAACAATTAGAAACCCACTCAGGCTTAACCCCAGATATAACAAGTGTGGAATACTTAGCTTCAACCAGGTGTAACACCCTCAGGAAGAAGACTATGACCAAATATCCCACCCTAAGGGACTCCGGAGTCCTATAAAGTTGCTGCAGCGGCGAAAAAATGCCAGCCCCTCAGTTAAAATAAGATACCATGAAATGAGGTGTCTTTTAATATATACATTAGCACAAGCTGGAAAGACTATATCCCACATTTCACATTTATAAGTACAAAAAAAATACACTTGCAATTTTGATGATGTTTAAAAATTGATATTTTAAGAATGTTTGCTGGGAAAATTGATCTTGTTATGTATTAAATATTCCCGTATCTATATTTGGTCCTGTGTATTGGATTTATCTAAAATGAAAAAGAAGCATTCAAACATTAGTCATAATGTTACCACACACATAGGCCAATATTCATCCTCAGTGGCCAGCATTTTTTTTTTTTGGGGGGGGGGGGGGGGGGGTTAAAATGCCAGCCACTTCAACTAAAAAATTCTGGGTATTCAGCACAAGTGTTCAGATAGTGGCTGGCACTGAATGTCTAGAATTGGTGGTCAGCACTGGTGTTATCTGGATAGCGGCAATATTCAGTTTACCATCAAAATAACTAATTACTACTACTGACATGTCCCTTCCCCCAGTTCCCTATCTTCAGGGACTGTCCTAGCTCTGCCCTCAGACTGCTCTCATATGAGGAAAGGCTAAAGATATTAGGGCTCTTCAGCTTGGAAAAGAGACGGATGAGGAGAGATATGATTGAAGTCTACAAAATCCTGAGTGGTGTTCAACAAGTAGACTAAATCAATTTTTTACTCATTCTAAAAGTACAAAGATTAGGGGACACTCAAGGAAGTTACATGGAAATACTTTTAAAACAAATAGGAGGAAATATTTTTTCACGCAATGGATAGTTAAACTCTGGAACTCTTTGCCAGAGGATGTGGTAACAGCGGTTAGCGTATCTGGATTTAAAACAGGTTTGACAAATTCCTGGAGGAAAAGTCTATAGTCTGCTATTCAGACAGACATGGGAAGCAACTGCTTGCCCTGGGATTTGTAGTATGGTGTGTTGCTACGATTTGGGGTTCTGCCAGGTACTTGTGACCTGGCTTGACCACTGTTTGGAAAACAGGATACTGGGCTAGATTGACCATTGTTCTGACCCAGTTGGCTACTCTTATGTTCTTATTAAGTGATGCAAGTTTTCTGTGCATAAAAAGGGTCATGGATTTGATATACTGCCTTTCTGTGGTACAACCAGAGGTTTACATTTATTATACAAGTACTTTTGCTGTCCCTAGTGGGCTCACAATCTGAGTTTTTGTATGCTTAGCTTTCTGCACATGATGAAATATCAGGTGATGAAAATGTCATTCTTCTGCACCTAAGTATGAGCCTCACAAAAAGTTTTTGTGCAAGAAATTTTAGCAGAGCTTATATTTAGATGCACAAAAACAAGTACTGATGTGTACTGGCATGCCCCTTCCCATTTGCCACAAGTGTTCTGTGCATGTACTTTGAATGCATATAGCTAAAACGACTAGGGCTTTTCAGCTTGGAGAAGAGGGGGCTCAGGGGAGATATAATAGAGATCTAGAAAATACTGAGTGGAGTGGAACGGGTAGACGTGAATTGCTTCTTTGCTCTTTATAATAATACTAGGACTAGAGGGCACACAATGAAGCTAGTAAGTAGTAAATTTAAAACAAATTTGAGAAAATATTTCTTCACTCAATGTGTAATTAAACTTTGGAGTTCGTTGCCAGAGAATGTGGTAAAAGCATTTAGCTTAACAGGGTTGTAAAACGTTTTGGCTAATTTCCTAAAACAAAAGTCCATAAGCCATTATTAAGATGTACTTGGGAAAATCCACTGCTTATTTCTAGGATAAGCAGCATAAATTCTGTTTTACTGTTCTGGGATCTTGCCAGGCACTTGTGACCTGGATTGGCCACTGTTGGAGACATGATACTAGGCTTGATGGAGGAGTAGCCTAGTGGTTAATGCAGTGGACTTTGATCCTGGGGAACTGAGTTCAATTCCCACTGCAGCTCCTTGTGACTCTGGGCAAGTCACTTAATCCTCCATTGCCCTTAGTACAAAATAAGTACCTGAATATATGAAAACTGCTTTGAATGTAGTTGCAAAAACCTCAGAAAGGTGGTATATCAAGCCCCATTTCCTTTTCCCTTCATTCTGTCCCACTATGGCAACTCTTATGTTCTTATGAATACGTAATGAAGTATCACATGATGAAATGTGTGTGGTAATGAAATGTCAAGTGATGAAGTGTCAAGTCCATAAATTGCAAAAGGATAGTTAATCATTACAAGGAGGTGGTTAGTCATTGCAAGAAAGTAGTAGGTCTCTGTAAGAAGATGTGTTAGCTGGGGATGGCCTTCTTTTGGACCTATATCTATAACCCTCAGCGCAGGTGAGGAGTACCTATAAAGTGAGAGACGTAAGTGAAAAATAAGAGAATTGACAGAGACAGGAGGCATCTATGTTTGACTCTGGTCCTCAAAACCTCATACATCAAGAAATAGAACATAGTCAGTGAGGTTGATAAAGACCTGAATGGTCCATCCAGTTTGTCCAACAGTCACATTCATTATCAATTCAAAATTAAACAATGAATGTGATATTATATACTTGATCATGGTCTTTCTTTGGTGTTTCTGGGACATAGACCGTAGAAGTCCGCCAGGCCCTGTCCTTATGTTTCAACTACTGGAGTTGCCGTCAAAGCCCACTCCAGCCTATCCAGCTCAACGGATTGGTTACTTTATAACGTTGCCTGCCTCTGTCAGTTTTGTTACACCAGACTAACCTGGCTACTCCTTTGAGAGTTTTTATCATGGACTGTAAGAGAAAGTTCATCAACAACTAATCTAATCTCCTCCACCCCCATCCCGCTATCTGTTGGTGTTCCCCAGGGATCTGTCCTTGGACCCCTTCTCTTCTCAATCTACACCTCTTCCCTGGGCTCCCTGATCTCATCTCATGGTTTCCAGTATCATCTCTATGCTGATGACACCCAGCTGTATCTCTCCACACCAGACATCACCGCGGAGACCCAGGCAAAGGTATCAGCCTGCTTATCCGACATTGCTGCCTGGATGTCCAACCGCCATCTGAAACTGAACATGTCCAATACCGAGCTCATCGTCTTTCCACCAAAACCCACTTCTCCTCTTCCTCCACTTTCTGTCTCAGTTGATAACACCCTAATCCTCCCCGTCTCATCTGCCTGCAACCTCGGAGTCATCTTTGACTCCTCCCTCTCCTCTGCGCATATCCAGCAGATAGCCAAGACCTGTCGCTTCTTCCTCTTTAACATCAGCAAAATTTGCCCTTTCCTCTCTGAACACACCACCCGAACTCTCGTCCACGCTCTCATTACCTCTCGCCTTGACTACTGCAACCTACTCCTCACTGGCCTCCCACTTAGCCACCTATCCCCCCTTCAATCTGTTCAGAACTCTGCTGCATGTCTTATATTCCGCCAGAACCGATATACTCATATCACCCCTCTCCTCAGATCACTTCACTGGTTTCCAATCAGATACCGCATTCAGTTCAAGCTTCTCCTTCTTACCTACAAATGCACTCAGTCTGCTGCCCCTCACTACCTCTCTACCCTCATCTCCCCTTACGTTCCCGCCCGAAACCTCCGTTCACAGGACAAATCCCTCCTCTCATTACCCTACTCCACCACCGCCAACTCCAGGCTCCGCTCATTCTGCCTCGCCTTACCCTATGCTTGGAACAACCTTCCCGAGCCCCTACGCCAAGCCCCCTCCCTGCCCATCTTCAAGTCTTTGCTTAAAGCCCACCTCTTCAATGCTGCATTCGGCACCTAACTCTTTCAGGAAATCCAGACTGCCCCAATTTGACAGCCTCTAGCAGACTTACTGTTCACGTGTCCTTTAGATTGTAAGCTCTTTGAGCAGGGACTGTCCTTCTATGTTAAATTGTACAGCGCTGCGTAACCCTAGTAGCGCTTTAGAAATGTTAAGTAGTAGTAGTAGTAATCTAATGCAGAACTTCCTTACCACACAAATCCAGACTGGTGGTTCTAGGCGGATTACAGCATAAGAGACCCAAAAAAGAGCATATGGGCAGTTACATCAATCACAATACATTAGCTAGGGGTCCTTTTACTAAGGCATGCTGAAAAATGGCTTGCGGTAGTGTAGGCGCAGGTTTTGGGAGTGCGCCAATCCATTTTTTAGTTCGCCTTTAAAAAAGGTCTTTTTTGCCGAAAATGGACGTGCGGCAAAATGAAAATTGCCACGTGTCCATTTTGGGTCTGAGACCTTACTACCAGTCACTGACCTGGCGGTAAAGACTCACGTGGTAACCGGATGGTAATGACCTACGTGTGCCAAATGCTACTTGGCACGTGTCCATTATGCACGCTCGAAAATAAAAAAATATTTTTCAGACGCATGTATTGGACATGCGCCAAAAATGAAATTACCGCAAAAGCCATGTGGTAGTCTGGCGGTAAGTCCATTTTGGCGTGCGTTGGGTGCGCATAGATGCTTACGCGGCTTAGTAAAAGGGCCCCTTAAAGAACAATAAAATGAATAGAATTGCTTCTAATTAAGAGAATAAAACTCTCAGGCCTTATCAAAAAAAAAAAAATGACACTTTCTTCTGTAGCAAGTTCTAGCTCAGGAATTCCAATGTCATACTCAGCAGCTTGGACATCTGTGTGGGCCAGAGAGAAAAGCGCTTTTTATATAGGCCATTTTCGTATAGTGGTGCAATGTATTCTATCTACCTGTGTCTGTCACAATAACGGATGTCATTGCACAGCATTTTTAAGGTACTTTCTGTAGGGTTTTAGATTGGGGAATTTGGGTCAGCTCAGGATTGTTTGTGGGCTGCTAATATTGGAGTTTTACTGTCTGTCTATTAATTACGTATGTTTTTGTGTAACCCACCCTAGACTTATTATAAAGATAAGACAAAAACCCAAATAAATTAATAAAACATAAATTAATGCAGTTGTTTCTGCTGGCATAAAATTTAGCAACAAGAACTACTGAGCTTTTCATTACTGTTCAAGAAAATCAATAGACTCGCATGTAGTTTAGCTGCCTGTATTTGTGGATTCTATTAAGCTAATTATGTAGCAAATATGCACTATTTTGGAGCAACATTTGAGTGGGACATGCCCAAAATGCAAGCAACATCTGCAGCCCTTGTGCTGAGGTATTGCTTGGAATCAGCACTAATGGAATTGTGCTATGGCCTTTCAACAGCTTTCCAAGCGGCAGAATGACTCCAGTTCAAAAGGTGGGATACCAGGTGAAGAGACTACACCTGTTTAGAATCCTTGCCAAATTTTTGGCAGAGAAGCACCAGAAAGTGCTTGGTGCTTCTCCTGTCAGGATGACCCCAGAGTGAAGAGGTCAAGAGCACTGCACAAGAGCTACAAGAGATCCCATTTATTTACCTGGCAGCTGCCAAGGAGAATACATGCCTAGCAGTGGCGTTCCTGGCCTGGATGGCACCCGGGGCGGAGCGCCGATGTGCCCCCCCCCGGGTGCAGCACCCCCCCCCCCCCGCTAGATGACACCTCCCCCCCTCCGGTGAAATGACACCCCCCCCGGGTGCATGCCGCTGGGGGGAGGGTGCCGCGACACGTGCCTGCTCCTCCGAGTTCGCTAAACTTCGTTCGTTCGCTGCAGCTCCCTCTGCCCCGGAACAGGAAGTAACCTGTTCCAGGGCAGAGGGAGCTGCAGCGAACGAGCGAAGTTTAGCGAACTTGGAGGAGCAGGCGCGCACCGCGGCACCGCCCCCCCCCCTTGGTACGCCACTGATGCCTAGCAAGTAATTGGTGCAGCAGAGCAGTGCTTCTCAACCCAGTCCTCAGGGCACACAGCCAGTTAGATTTTAGAATATCCACAATGAATATAAATGAGATTTGCATATTGAGGAGGCAATGCATGCAAATCTAATGCCCCAGGACTGGGATGAGAAGTACTTCAGTAGAGGGTATGTCTAAATGATCGAAGAACAGCCCTGGGAATTACTTCTTACAGGCACAACATCATTCTGGGATATTTCTTTGAGACAGTGGCTTAGCTACGGGTGGGCACGGGCCCACCCAGCGGCAGCACCCCACATCAACATCTCTCCTCCACGACATCCCGACATCTTCCTGCCCATCGCTGAACCCCTCTCTTCCTGGTGTACCGTACAGGCATCCCCGGCGCCTGCAGTGATTCATTATTGCTGCCTGCGCCGGCCCTGCAGGCTTCCATCGACTGGCGCTTTCATCATTTCCTGTCTGGCAGGGCCGGTGCAGTCAGCAATAATGAATCACTGTAGGTGCTGGGGATGCCTGTACGGTACACCAGGGAGGGACGGGGTTCAGCGACGGGCAGTCATGCTGGAACCCTGCGGAGGAGGAGAAATTTGATGGTGGGGTAGGTGAAAAAAATCTAATTTTTTAAATATCTTGGGGGGGGGGGGGGGGGGTGCTGTGCCGTGTCGTGGAAGGGCCCATCTAAGTTAGGTCTGGGCCCAGCCAAAATACTGGGTCTAGCTATGCCACTACTTTGAGTCTCCGTTCCTGTGCTCCAGCCTTGTTTCTCATGTGTTCCTGCTTCCCCTGACGGACCTTATGGCTTTTCAATTTTAACACAAACTGGACTTAGAAATCCAACTGTTTCTTCTCTGAGGTTCTGCAGAAGACTAGAGATAACTTTCACACTCCACTACAGTACCTTTGCTTGCTCTGTTTATCACCCACAGCCAAGCTGTAAGTGGTACCTTTTCATAGGAGTAACAAGCTTTCAAGAGTTAATAACACAGGCTCATCTAGGTTTTAGATTGTCTGTATATGGTACTACAGCTCAATCAAAGGAGGTGGGGAAAAAACAGAGGTGATGAGATAGTAACAATTTTCTTATAATGTATAATGGGGAACAAAGACAGTCTGGCCGATATTCAGCGCTATTTAACTGGCCAGGAACTGCTCCCATTATCTCCCACTGAATATTCCTGGTCAGTGCTTAGAGGGAGATTCTATATATATGGCACCTAAAAAATCAGCACTGAAATCAGTGTGAACTAAGCGTATTCAGTAATCGGTGCCTAGATTTAGGTGCCAATCATAGAATACGCTTAGTTGATATTTCAGCACCTAAATCTACGTGCATTTATTTACACCAACAAAAATGTAGCATAAATCCCAGCGCGTAGATTTAGGCGCACTGGGCCATATTCTATAACTAGGTGCATAAATTTTGGAATGCCCATGAAACGCCCATTTCCCCACCTATAACCACGCCCCTTTTTGCCTGCGCGCATTAGAAGTTCAGCGCACATCTTTACAGAATATGCTTAGCAACTTGTGCGCCTAAAATCTAATCAGTGCCAATTAGTGCTCATTATTGCTTGTTAAGTGCTGTTAGCAGAGCTCAAGTTGCATGCATTTGTATAGAATCTTTGCAGATTTTGGCACGGATCTCTAGGTGCACTATATAGAATTCAGGGGTTAGCAGCTAACCAGTTTTATTGCATGATATAACTAGCTATCCACGAGTATTCAGTTCTTTGCTGGCCAAGTTAAAATAGCAGGCCTATCTTTGGCCGCTGCAAAACTTAAACCAGCCAGCGTTGAACATTAACGTAGCTGGTTTATAATGGGCAACCCCCCCCCCCCCCCCCCCCCCCCCCAGATATTCATTGCTGGTCATCAGAAATGGCCTGGCATTGTATATCTGTGCTCAGTGCTGTCCATGAAACTTGGCCAGCCTGCTTCCTGTGGGCTGAATATTGGCCTCACTGTCTCTGTTATGTCCTTTGTGTCAGTCTTTAAGTGCTGGATCACTCCAATTTCAAACCTGTTCTGTTCCTGACGTTTCCTTTAAGCACCTTTATTGTATGGTTATTAAGAAATACATAAGTATTGCCATATGGGACAGACCGAAGGTCCATCAAGCCCAGCATCCTGTTTCCAACAGTGGCCAATCCAGGTCACAAGTACCTGGCAAGATCCCCCAAAAAGTACCTTTTATACAGCTTATCCTAGAAATAAGCAGTGGATTTTCCCCAAGTTCATTTTAATAATGGTCTAAGGACTATTCCTTTAGAAAGCCACCCAAACCCTTTTTTTTAAACCCCACTAAGCTGCTTTTACTACATTCTCTGGCAACAAATTTTTCGCCGATTCATTTTAAATTTACTACTTTGTAGCGTGCCCCCTAGTCCAAGTATTTTTGGAAACAGTAAACAAGTGATTCACGCCTACCTGTTCCACTCCACTCGTTATTTTATAGACCTCTATAATATCTCCCCTCAGCCGTCTTTTCTTTTTTGAGATGCGGTGACCAGAACTGAACACAGTATTCAAGGTGTGGTCGCACCATGGAGTGATACAAAGGCATTAAAACGTCCTCTTTTCTGTTTTCCATTCATTTCCTAACAGTACCTAACTTTCTTTTTGCTTTCTTAGCCGCCACTGCACACTTAGAAGAGGGTTTCAAAATATCATCAACAACGACGACACCTAGATCCCTTTCCTGGTCGGTGACTCCTTATGTGGAACCTTGCATTACGTAGCTATAATTTGGGTTCCTCTTTCCCACATGCATCACTTTGCATTTGCTCACATTAAATGTCATTTGCCATTTAGATGCCCATCTCCTAGTCTCATAAAGTTCTCTTGTGGTCTTCCTATGAGAAATTTTAACCTACTAAGCTGTCATTCTAGTTTGGGTTCTTTTCTGTAATGGTTGGTTATGTCTATGAAGATTGATACATGTCCTCAATTTGTGGCATGTTCCTCTAATATAGCAGTCAGTGGATCATATTTACTCCCATTCATAGAGAACCATGAATATGGGTCTTTTTTATTTTGAATGTCTTTCCCATGTGGGTAGCTGTAGGGTTCTGACATAACTTGAATGGTTGTGTCTTTCACAATTTTCTGCTGTTTTCTTCTATCTGGGATTCCGTTTGGAGTTTATGTTTTATACGTTTTTCTTTCAGATTAAATGCTTGGCAAAAGTTTAGAACAATGGGGGGGGGGGGGGGGGGGATGATATTTCCTTTAATAATTTATCCTCCACAAATTGGGGTTGAAGAGCTTTTATAGTTTTCCTTAGGTTTTCTAGTTCTGGATTAAATGCTACTGCAAGCAGCGCATGTTCCATGATTTTCCTTTCCTTGTACTTTAGTAGGCTTTTGCCTGGGTGTTTTGAGTGAGGATGTAGTTTTCACTGAGCTGTACTAACATACGCAGACAACCCAAAACCTAAGTGAGTTTGTACTGTTTTAACTCAGTATAACTGCATTGTTTCTTTACTGACCTGCCTGATGAAGAGTGGATAACTCTCAAAAGCTTGTTACCAGATACCTTAATGTATCATATTCAGCTTGGCCCTTATTTCCATACATCCAAGTGGACTGACCTGGCGATCACAGTTCTCTTCACCCTGACATTTTCTGCCTTCCCTCTTTCTCGGGATCCACAGCTGTGCTTTAAGTCAAGTACCTGTAGATAGTCAGCTGCAGGTTCTTCCAGAAGGTCACAACATGTATCTGTAGATCAAGGGTGAGCAACCATGGTCCTCAAGGGCCACAACCTAGTCGGGAGTTGCAGGTTTCCACAATGAATATGCATGAGATTGATTTGCATGTACTACTTCCATTGTATGCAAATTGATCTTACGCATATTCATTATGGAAATCTGAAAACCCAAATGGGTTGTGGCCCTAGAGGACAGAGGTTGCCCACCCCTGCTGCATATAGAAAGAAGCCTTCTCATCCTTCAGTACAGTGGTTCCCAAACCTTGTCCTGGAGGCACCCCAGCTAGTCAGGTTTTCAGGATATCCACAATGAATATGCATGTGAGAGAACTGCATGCAGTGGAGGCAGTGGCTATCCGGAAAACCAGACTGGCTCCAGGACCAGATTTGGGAACCACTGCTTAAACCCTTGCTTCAGGGGTGACCAACTAGCATTGTTGCAGGAATTACCACTATTGTTAGCAGAATCTGTGGTACTTCAGAAGTCAAACACCACACACCAGAATGAGAGAGAAATCTTCTTTATTTGCCAGCAAACAAAGTAGGACATCAGCACTAGGTCTCTTCTTCTCTTTCTCAGCTCTCTGTGTCTTGTCTCTCTCGTCTCAGCTCCTTCTCTTCTTAGCTCCTTCTTCTCTCAGTTATATAGGGTCTTACACCTCTCTAGCCCCCCTTTCTCACCAGATGGTAAAGAATAGATTGATTACCCTGTCTTGAACTAATTATCTCTATACATTTACTCAAAAATATCAGTTACATAGGTTTGAGATATTTCCTAAACTGACCTATGACCTGGGGCCTCTCAAACTAGACAATGTGGCACCTATCTCTTGCATTTTATTATTATTATTCTTAGGTTCCCAGCTAACTTCATAACTAGCTGCTAACTGGACTCTGGCATTCATTAAGGGGTCAAGGGCCAAGGGGCCAGTCTTGCTTAATGGCACACAGACATGGTTTGTTATTACTTTCAGAAGACCAGTCCTACACTTAGCTATTCATCAAGGAGAAGACTTTTCCTGACCTCTTTCACCTAGCTTCATACACAGAACTCGCTAGGACTGTGGATAATTCAAACCAGATGATGACCTCTTAAACTGCAGACAAAGCTCACTTGAAAATCAGACACTGGATTTAAAAGATATTCTACATAGAAATAGAACTTATTAATTACACAGAATAAAACATATTCTAAAATAAGCAGAAATCAGAATTCCTTATAAGACAAATTCTAACTCATCTAGAATATCTATATCTAAACTATCTTCTTCTAACCAGCATTAGCCTAATCCTTTAAACTGCAGTATGCCTTGCTTATAATGGTATCCAGATGTGGTAAATATGAACTAGCCTTAACCATCCATCACTCAAAACAGGACAAAGAAAGTTTCATTTCTCTCTGACCTTTCTAACCTCTAGTCTAGCAAAAGCTAGACTTCTGAGCAATTAAACCCAGATGACATTCTTCCACTTTACAGGACTGAACCAAACTTTAAACAGAATTAACAAATATAATTTCTGTGCCCAAGCTGCCTCAGCATCTTCCAAACTGCATGTGACACTGGTATACAAAATGTGGCTTTTTGCCATTCCCCCAACTTTCCTCTGGAACCGTTTCATTCATATAGAAATGTGGCTTCCTTCAACTGCAGCACCTAAAGCACAGGAGCCTGGCAAGAGAAAGGATGACATCACGGTTCTTCCTTGCTGGAACTTCCTGCTCTACCGATTCCTATGGTCAGTACAGGTATGTAGTCTGCCTGCTTTAACTTCCAGCCACGCAGCAGCAGTGTTGCCAAGTGGAAAATTTTTTTCTCACCCAATCCAGCATAAAAACCGCCCAAAACCCGCCCAAACTCAAACCCCGCCCCTGACACCCCCGCCCCCGCCGTCATCAACCCCGCCCCCGCCGTCACCGGCCCCGCCTCCCCCGTCACCGGCCCCGCCTCCCCCGTCACCGGCCCCGCCTCCCCCGTCATCGGCCCCGCCCAAAACGTCACTAACCCGCCCAAAAAGTCACTAACCCCGCCCCCCCGCGGCCGAAAAAGCCGCCCAAAAAACCGCCCTGAAGCCCAAAAAGCAGCCCAAAAAACCGCAACCCGCCGCGGGCAAAAATTTCCCACGGCGGGTCGCGGAAAATTGGGCGGTAAAACCGCCCACCTGGCAACACTGCACAGCAGCAGTCAGAAGGGGGAGAATCACCTCATGTAGGAGCTATGAACTCTGGAGTTTGCTGCTGCTATACAAGAGCCATCTAAAGAGCATTCTGCCACACCAGGAAAGCACACCTCTGCTACCAGCACTCATCTGCCTCCTGCAAGCTGCAGTTGCTCCACTGTCTCACACTGTTGCCATCCTGATTGTCTGCTGACACAAAGCATGAGAAGAGGATGTCAAGGAGGTTAGGGGAATAATAAAGGATGGGAAATAGCGGTTGAGGGCAATGGGAAAGAGAAGGAAGGGGAACTAAAAACAGTGATAAAATATATGGCAACTTTTCAGATGTGATCAGCCGGAGATTTGTGTTGATTGGCTGGGGAGCCACGATACACAGTAACTTCTTCTAAATACCTGCAAGCCTGAAATCTATTGAAGCAGTACAAATTCAGGTCCAGTAGGTACTTTTCTATCCCTGGATGGCTTACAATCTGAATTTGTACCTGAGATAATGTAAAGTTAAGTGACTTGCCCAAGATCACAAGAAGACATACACACATGTGTGTGTGTGTGTATATATATATATATATATATATATATGTGTGTGTGTGTGTGTGTGTGTGTGTATATATATACGTGTATGTGTGTGTGTATATATATATCTAATATAATAAAACGCACCGTGAACGTTCTGAAGACAACGTTCTGTGAAGCCGGAAGCTTGAAGCCGGAAGTCTGAAGCCCTGAAGCCTGAAGCCTTGAAGCCTTGAAGCCATCTGACGTCACTCCCAGGCTGAGGCTGAAGGGTTCGTGGATTCGTGGTGTGAAGCCTTCAAGCCAGCCAGCCGTCTCTGCCCCGCCCTCGCGACAAAACAAACAAATCCGGAAGCGAAACGTCAGGGAAGGAGGCGGCGCTCCCGACGTCTAGCCTTCCCTTCGCTGTGTTCCGCCTTAAAAAGAAGGCGGAACACAGCGAAGGGAAAGCTAGACGTCGGGAGCGCCGCCTCCTTCCCTGACGCTTCGTTGCCGGAACCACGGAGGTAAATTGAAAAAGAAGAAAAAACAAAACAAAACGATGCATGGATGCGAAGGGGGGGGGGGGGAGAAGAGGGCGGGCCAGGCTGGGACATGGGAGAGAGAGTAGCATGGATGGACGGGGGGGGGGGGCATGGAAGGGCGAGAGGGGACTTGCTGGAAAAGGATGAATGGAGGCGGCAGGGGACAGAGGAGCATGGATGGGTATGTATTGGGAGGGCAGGGCACAGGGAGAGAGGGGAATTACTGGAAAAGGATGAATGGAGGCGGCAGGGGACAGAGGAGCATGGATGGGTATGGATTGGGAGGGCAGGGCACAGGGAGAGAGGGGAATTACTGGAAATGGATGAAGGGAGGGGGCAGGGGACAGAGGAGCATGGATGGGCATGGATTGGGAGGGCAGGACTCAGGGAGAGAGGGAAATTGCTGGATAGGGAAAAATGGAGGGGCCAGGTGACAGATGAGCATGGATGGGCATGGATTGGAAGGGCAGGACTCAGGGAGAAGGGAATTGCTGGATAGGGATGAATGGAGGGGACAGATGGGCATGGATGGATATGGATTGCAGAGCAGGCCTCAGGCAGAGAGGGGAAATGCTGGATAGGGAAAAATGGAGGGGCCAGGTGACAGAGGAGCATGGATGGGCATGGATTGGAAGGGCAGGACTCAGGGAGAGGGGAATTGCTGGATAGGGATGAATGGAGGGGACAGATGGGCATGGATGGATATGGATTGCAGAGCAGGCCTCAGGCAGAGAGGGGAAATGCTGGATAGGGAAAAATGGAGGGGCCAGATGACAGAGGAGCATGGATTGGAAGGGCAGGACTCAGGGAGAGGGGAATTGCTGGATAGGGATGAATGGAGGGGACAGATGGGCATGGATGGATATGCATTGCAGAGCAGGCCTCAGGCAGAGAGGGGAAATGCTGGATAGGGAAAAATGGAGGGGCCAGGTGACAGAGGAGCATGGATGGGCATGGATTGGAAGGGCAGGACTCAGGGAGAGGGGAATTGCTGGATAGGGATGAATGGAGGGGACAGATGGGCATGGATGGATATGGATTGCAGAGCAGGCCTCAGGCAGAGAGGGGAAATGCTGGATAGGGAAAAATGGAGGGGCCAGGTGACAGAGGAGCATGGATGGGCATGGATTGAAAGGGCAGGACTCAGGGAGAGGGGAATTGCTGGATAGGGATGAATGGAGGGGACAGATGGGCATGGATGGATATGCATTGCACAGCAGGCCTCAGGCAGAGAGGGGAAATGCTGGATAGGGAAAAATGGAGGGGCCAGGTGACAGAGGAGCATGGATGGGCATGGATTGGAAGGGCAGGACTCAGGGAGAGGGGAATTGCTGGATAGGGATGAATGGAGGGGACAGATGGGCATGGATGGATATGGATTGCAGAGCAGGCCTCAGGCAGAGAGGGGAAATGCTGGATAGGGAGAAATGGAGGGGCCAGGTGACAGAGGAGCATGGATGGGCATGGATTGGGAGGGCAGGGCTCAGGGACAGAGGGGAATTGCTGGAAAAGGATGAATGGAGGGGGCAGGGGACAGATGGCCACTTTCACTCTGACTCTCAAACACTCACTCTCACATACACTCTCCCAAACATACACACTCAGAGGAAAACCTTGCTAGCGCCCGTTTCATTTGTGTCAGAAACGGGCCTTTTTTACTAGTATATACATAATTTGCACCTTCAACGTTCTGAAGCTGACTCCGTGGCAGCGTGGCAGTGAAGCCATGTAGTGTTTGTAGGGTTCGCAATCGCCCTACCCTCGAGGGAACTCTGTATAGTTGCCAGCCCCCAAGCCTCCCTCCCTCTCTCTCTCTGCCCTCCAAGCACGACCAGCCCCTCGCCTTCCTAAGTGTTGGCTGTATTTTAAAAATTCTTACCTTGGGGTGCGGCGTCCACAGTGAAGGCGAACAGCGCTTCAAACTGCCTTCACATGTGTCTCAGCTCTGCCTCTGGTCCTGCCCTTCCGGAAACAGGAAATGAGGGCAGGACCAGAGGCAGAGCTAAGACACATGCAAAGGCAGTCTGAAGTGCCGCTCAACTTCACTGTGGACACCGTACCCCAAGGTAAGAATTTTTAAAATACAGTCAGCACTTAGGAAGGTGAGGGGCTGTTGGAGGACAGGTCGTGCTTGGAGGGCAGAGAGAGAGGGGGAGGGAGGCGCGGGGAAAGTTAGAGGAGAGGGGGGCGTGGACCTCGGAGGGAGGGAGGGGGCATCCTGCAAGTCGAAGGGGAGGGGAAGGGGGTCCTGAAACTCGAAGGGGAGGGGAGGGAGGGGGTCCTGGAACCCAAAGGGGAGGGGGGAGGGGGTCCTGGAACTCAAAGGGGAGGAAAGAGGGGGCCTGGAACTCAGAGGGGAGAGAGATGGAGGGAGGGGGGCCCTAGATATGGGTGGATGGAGGAGAGGCCAGGGGAGAATGCAGAATTGATGCACATGTAGGGGGGGAGGGCAAGGGACAGAGGAGAACTGCTGCACCACGATGGATGGAGGGGGCAGGGGAGAGATGCTGTACCAGTGGCGTAGCCAGACCTGACATTTTGGGTGGGCCTGGAGCTAATATGGGTGGGCACTATGTATATAGGTATGATGGATTTCTAAGTAGTCTGCCCAACAGCTGCCCTGCATCAATATAAACCACATATATACTTAATAGAAAAACAGATATTTGTAATACATTTATGATAATATGATATCTGTTTTAGCGGCTCTTTCCAGGAGGAAAGAAATCTCTGCATGAACACAATACCTGCTAGAGTGTCCCTATAACCAGCCCCTCCTCCAAATGACACACTAATTACGATTTATAACAATTTACTACTCTACCTATGAAAAGCTGGCATGTTTGAACATATAAGTGAGATTAAATAAACATGCTACCAACATTAAAGAACGACAACATGGAGCAGCAGCTCCAAGGACCGTTTGCTTTGTTTGGGACCATGGCTGTGCAGGGTAGGGGAAAGAGACAAACCTCTGAGGAATCAGCAGGAGGTATATCCCAAGTGATGAAACACACAAAGCAGTCATGGCAGGCACGCTTCTGAAAGCTGCATGAAAACAGACATTACTCTATCGTAACTAGCAGTGCAATTGCCCCGAGATATTTATCAAAGAATGTTTCTATACAGGTTGTAAAAGAGAGCTCCGTAATCAAATACTCACGCATGCTTTTTCAAAACCAGAGGTTGACAACAGACCCAGCCTACACAAAATATAGCCCCAGGCCATTTCTGGAATAACTTGGAACCTCTTCCCTTTTGAAAGCAGGGTGCGCGCTTAACATATCTAACTCTTTGAGCTGCAGCCCTGCATTCACTGTTGCTGACTTCCGAGTCCCAGTCCCGGGCTGGTACTTCCCTGGCCTGAAGGCTGAAGCAAGAACCTTGAGCTACAATCTTGCTTGTGGCAGGCAAAACAAAAAACAATATGAAACCATGTGCGGGGCCGTAGCCCTGCACACGCTGCTGCCGGCTTCCTTCCTCCTCCCTCCCCTCAGGATTTAACTTCCCATTTTGGAGAGGGAGGAGGAAGGGAGCCTGCAGCAGCATGTGCAGGGCTACAGCCCCGCACATGGTTTCATGCTGTTTTTTGTTTTGCTGTGTGGGTCGGATTCAGAGTGAGACGTCCCCACCACAGGGCAGCTGGAGCTGACGCTGCCAGGAAGGGACCTGAGCCACCCCAGCCCAAATGTTGGGAGCCAGTTGTTAAAGTTTAACAACCGGCTCCCAAAATTCTTTAAAAAATAACAAACAGCTCTGGAGCTGGCTCCAGCACATCTCCTCCAGCCGAGCTGCAACACTGGCGCAGAAATTTCCTTGTAACACTGGTCTGCATGCTGCGGGGAATGGGGGTAAGGCAAGGCAGGCGGAGAGCTGTGTGCCGACTGCATGTGTGGCTGTGAGCAGAGCCAATGAGGCTGCAGCCCTGGCAATTTCCTTAAGCCTAAGACAGAATTGATTGGAGGATCAGGCAGAACTGGGTGGGCCTCAGCCATGAGAGCTACGCCTCTGTAAGCTGTACATGGATGGATAAAGGGGGCAGGGCACAGAGGACATTTGCTGCATATGGATGTATGCAGGGGAGAGAGCATAATTGGTGCACATGGGACACACACTACACTCTCTCACCCAGCAGACACACACATTCTGTCTCTCAATCACACACTCTTTCTCTCTCTCTGACACATACTCCCTCACACATACTCTCTGACACATACTCATTCACTCTCTCACACATACTCACTCTCACACATACTCTTTCCTAACAGTTCCCTTAAAAACATAATTGCCATTAGAGGACAACCTTGCTAGCGCCCGTTTCATTTCTTTCAGAAATGTCCTTTTTTACTAATATATATATATATATTTTTTCTCAGTCTTCTCCCCACTTCAGTAATTAATCAGCACTCTTCCCCCTAGAACCAACCCAGTATACACCACCCTCCATAATCTTAGCATGCTCTCACTTCTCCCCTCTCTGACCCCAGCACTCATTCCCTTACTAGGCATGGGAACATCTCACTCAGCAGTTTAGCGGTTTTCTGTTTCCTTCAGCCTGTGAGACAGTATGCAGGGAGTAACAAGAGAAGGGGTGAGACCAAGGTTTGAGCAGATAGAGAAGAGCCACTCTGCTTAATAACCCAGCTTTCTCTTTTCTCTCCTCTGCAGTGGTGCAGAGGGGAGGTTGAAGTGGACAGATCAGAGCAAAGAAGATCTCAGTTGCATGCTCTTTCATACCCTCTTCTTTTTCCCCCTAATTCCATGGCAACCTGCAAGGAACAGGCGGCGAAGGGCCACCATCCAGAGAGTTCATGGAAATTCCTGAATCTCCTTCACCCACAAAATTCCCAGATATGGAGAAAAGGGGGAATCTGGGGATAGAGGGTTGAAAATATACAGATTGTATATGGGGCTTTCGAGGCAATGTGAAAGACAGGTATTATTTTGGAGCTGTCAGAGCATAGGGAAAGAAGGGATTTTGGGTAAGGTGGTACCTTGCTGTTTGGGTTTCCAGGGATGACATTGTGTACCAGTGGCGTAGCCAGACCTGACATTTTGGGTGGGCCTGGAGCTAATATGGGTGGGCACTATGTATATAGGTATGATGGATTTCTAAGTAGTCTGCCCAACAGCTGCCCTGCATCAATATAAACCACATATATACTTAATAGAAAAACAGATATTTGTAATACATTTATGATAATATGATATCTGTTTTAGCGGCTCTTTCCAGGAGGAAAGAAATCTCTGCATGAACACAATACCTGCTAGAGTGTCCCTATAACCAGCCCCTCCTCCAAATGACACACTAATTACGATTTATAACAATTTACTACTCTACCTATGAAAAGCTGGCATGTTTGAACATATAAGTGAGATTAAATAAACATGCTACCAACATTAAAGAACGACAACATGGAGCAGCAGCTCCAAGGACCGTTTGCTTTGTTTGGGACCATGGCTGTGCAGGGTAGGGGAAAGAGACAAACCTCTGAGGAATCAGCAGGAGGTATATCCCAAGTGATGAAACACACAAAGCAGTCATGGCAGGCACGCTTCTGAAAGCTGCATGAAAACAGACATTACTCTATCGTAACTAGCAGTGCAATTGCCCCGAGATATTTATCAAAGAATGTTTCTATACAGGTTGTAAAAGAGAGCTCCGTAATCAAATACTCACGCATGCTTTTTCAAAACCAGAGGTTGACAACAGACCCAGCCTACACAAAATATAGCCCCAGGCCATTTCTGGAATAACTTGGAACCTCTTCCCTTTTGAAAGCAGGGTGCGCGCTTAACATATCTAACTCTTTGAGCTGCAGCCCTGCATTCACTGTTGCTGACTTCCGAGTCCCAGTCCCGGGCTGGTACTTCCCTGGCCTGAAGGCTGAAGCAAGAACCTTGAGCTACAATCTTGCTTGTGGCAGGCAAAACAAAAAACAATATGAAACCATGTGCGGGGCCGTAGCCCTGCACACGCTGCTGCCGGCTTCCTTCCTCCTCCCTCCCCTCAGGATTTAACTTCCCATTTTGGAGAGGGAGGAGGAAGGGAGCCTGCAGCAGCATGTGCAGGGCTACAGCCCCGCACATGGTTTCATGCTGTTTTTTGTTTTGCTGTGTGGGTCGGATTCAGAGTGAGACGTCCCCACCACAGGGCAGCTGGAGCTGACGCTGCCAGGAAGGGACCTGAGCCACCCCAGCCCAAATGTTGGGAGCCAGTTGTTAAAGTTTAACAACCGGCTCCCAAAATTCTTTAAAAAATAACAAACAGCTCTGGAGCTGGCTCCAGCACATCTCCTCCAGCCGAGCTGCAACACTGGCGCAGAAATTTCCTTGTAACACTGGTCTGCATGCTGCGGGGAATGGGGGTAAGGCAAGGCAGGCGGAGAGCTGTGTGCCGACTGCATGTGTGGCTGTGAGCAGAGCCAATGAGGCTGCAGCCCTGGCAATTTCCTTAAGCCTAAGACAGAATTGATTGGAGGATCAGGCAGAACTGGGTGGGCCTCAGCCATGATTGGGCCACCCAGGCCCACCCGTAGCTACGCCTCTGTAAGCTGTACATGGATGGATAAAGGGGGCAGGGCACAGAGGACATTTGCTGCATATGGATGTATGCAGGGGAGAGAGCATAATTGGTGCACATGGGACACACACTACACTCTCTCACCCAGCAGACACACACATTCTGTCTCTCAATCACACACTCTTTCTCTCTCTCTGACACATACTCCCTCACACATACTCTCTGACACATACTCATTCACTCTCTCACACATACTCACTCTCACACATACTCTTTCCTAACAGTTCCCTTAAAAACATAATTGCCATTAGAGGACAACCTTGCTAGCGCCCGTTTCATTTCTTTCAGAAATGGCCTTTTTTACTAATATATATATATATATTTTTTCTCAGTCTTCTCCCCACTTCAGTAATTAATCAGCACTCTTCCCCCTAGAACCAACCCAGTATACACCACCCTCCATAATCTTAGCATGCTCTCACTTCTCCCCTCTCTGACCCCAGCACTCATTCCCTTACTAGGCATGGGAACATCTCACTCAGCAGTTTAGCGGTTTTCTGTTTCCTTCAGCCTGTGAGACAGTATGCAGGGAGTAACAAGAGAAGGGGTGAGACCAAGGTTTGAGCAGATAGAGAAGAGCCACTCTGCTTAATAACCCAGCTTTCTCTTTTCTCTCCTCTGCAGTGGTGCAGAGGGGAGGTTGAAGTGGACAGATCAGAGCAAAGAAGATCTCAGTTGCATGCTCTTTCATACCCTCTTCTTTTTCCCCCTAATTCCATGGCAACCTGCAAGGAACAGGCGGCGAAGGGCCACCATCCAGAGAGTTCATGGAAATTCCTGAATCTCCTTCACCCAGAAAATTCCCAGATATGGAGAAAAGGGGGAATCTGGGGATAGAGGGTTGAAAATATACAGATTGTATATGGGGCTTTCGAGGCAATGTGAAAGACAGGTATTATTTTGGAGCTGTCAGAGCATAGGGAAAGAAGGGATTTTGGGTAAGGTGGTACCTTGCTGTTTGGGTTTCCAGGGATGACATTGTGTAAAAGAAGAGGCAGCAGCCTGAATGGCTGCTGATATTACCTACTAGTGAACACAGTGTAAGCAAGTGCCACTGGGGAGTTTTAGAGAGAGAGAGTATTTATGCTGGGGTGGGGGGTGGGGAGTGCTTGAGAGAGAGAGAAAGTGTTGTGGAGGTTATATGTGAGAGGGAGTGTTTGAAAGAGAATGTGTTTACGTGAGAAGGAGATGTTGGGGATGGGGGAATGAGAGAGAGTGTGTGTGTAGAGCAAGAGTGGGGGAGTATTGACAAAAACAAAAGAGGTTGAGAGAGAAGAGCAATGGAGACTAGGTGGGAACTAGGTACAGCCCAGCGATGAATATCCAGGTACTGCATTCAAAGTTGTTAAATCACAAAAGGATTGTGAAGAATTGCAAGAGAGCCATACGAGATTGGAAGACCAGGCATCCAAATGGCAGATGGTGTGAAGTGATGCATGTCGGAAAGAGGAATCTGAACTATAGCTAGGTGATGTAAAGTTCCACATTAGGAGTCACCGACCATGGAAAGGATCAACAAGACAGAATATTGTAATGCCTTTGTATCGTTTCATGATGCAACTGCACCTCGAATATTATATGCAATTTCAGTCACCACATCTCAAAAAAGATATAGTGGGATTAGAAAAGGTACAGGGAAGGGCAATAAAAATGAAAAGAGGATGGGACTATTTCCATATATGGAAAGGCTAAAGTGGCTAACTCCTCAGCTTGGAGAAGAGACAACTGAGGGAAGATATGATAGAGATTTATAAAATACTGTGTGAAGTGGAATGGGTAGACATGAATCGCTTGTTTATTCTTTCCAAAAATATAAGGACTAGGGGGCAGACAATGAGGATACTAAGTAGTACATTTTAATAAATTGAAAAAAAATATTTCTTCACTCAACAAGTAATTAAACTCTGAAATTCATTGGTACAAGCAGTTAGCTTAACAGGGTTTAAAAAAGGGTTGGCAAGTTCTAAAAGAAAGGTCCATAAGCCATAATTAAGATGGTCTTGGGAAAGTCCACTGCTTATTCCTAGGATAAGCAGCATAAAATCTATTTTACTCTTTTGGGATCTTGTCGGGTATTTCTTGTGTCCTGGATTGGCCACTGTTGGAAACAGGATATTTGATGGACCTTCGGTCTGTCCCAGTATGTCAATGCTTATGTTCTTATGTAAAATCATAGTGGCCAGCATATAGAAAGCTCTCAAAGGACAAGCAGGCCAGTTGTATTCTCACATGTGGGTGACATATTGCCAGTGGTGTGCTGGTAAATGTTTAACAACAGGCTCTCTCCCCGGTCCCCCTCTGCACCACCACCCCCTGTCTCCCTCTGCGCCCCCCCCCCTCCACAAATTGCAGAGCTGGCTATAGCCGGGGAGAGAGCCTGGTGGGGGGGGGGGGGGGGGTGGCAATGCATTACTCCAGGAAAAAAAATTAAATGATCCCAGGTTCCAATCTAATTTATGTTTAATGTGGGATAAAATGCCATAAATAAGTAAATAAATATAAACTTTTAATGTTGAGCACCTGATTCTCAAAGTGAACATATTCCAAACACTATAATGAAAATAAAATGATTTTTTTCTACCTTTGTTGTCTGGTGACTGTTTTTCTGATCATGCTGGCCTAGTATCCGATTCTGCTGCTATCTGTCCTCTTAACTCCGTTTCCAGGGCTTCCTTTCCATTTATTTCTTTCCTCCTTTCTTCTGCATTTCTGGTCCTCAGCTTCTGCCTATTTTCTTCATTCATGTGCAGTTTTTCTCCTCTCTTCCTTTTCCCTCATCTCATCTCCTTCCTCACTCTTCTCTCCCCTCCATCCATGTCCAGCGTTTCTTCTCTCTCCCCTCCTCTCCCCTGCCCTGCATGCACCCATGTCCAGCAGTGACCCTCCTCTCCCCTGCCCTGCATGCACCCATACCCAGTGACCCTCGTCTGCCCTGCCCTGCATGCACCCAGATGTCCAGCAATGACCCTTCTCTCCCCTGCATGCACCCATGTCCAGCGACTCCCTTCTTTCCCATGCCACCCCTCCCAAGTTGTTCACCAGCGACTTCTCCTCCCTCCCTCTGGATCCGTCCCTCACCGACCTGTCCTTTGAATTCTTCGGGGCAGGCAGTCTTGCCTGCCTGCTACCAGCGCTGACTCTCCCCTCCCAGTTCGCGCTTCAAAATGGCCACCGAGACCAGCAGAAGTCTCATGAGGCCGCCTCTGGAAGTCTTGGCGGCCATTTTTAAAGCGCGAACCGGCAGGGAAGAGTCAGTGCTGGTAGCGGGCAGGCAAGACTGCCTGCCCTGAAGAATTAGAAGAGTAAGGTCGGTGATGTGAGGGACCGGATCTGGCGATCGATCGATCAGGCGGGGCGGGCGGGAGGGAGGAGAGCCAGCTCGCATTAGGGAACAACCGGCTCGCAAGTCGGTACAAAATTTAACAACTGGCTCTTGCGAGCTGGTGCGAGCCGGCTCCAGCACACCACTGCAATAGGGAACAACCGGCTCGCAAGTCGGTACAAAATTTAACAACCGGCTCTTGCGAGCCGGTGTGAGCCGGCTCCAGCACACTATTGCATATTGCTAAAAGAAAATTCTAGATGTGTCCCACCATGCATGTGTAGGTGCCTTCCCGCCCAACATATGAGCATGAGTCCATCAGTCTCTTCTTTTCCATGGAGTAAAGAGTGCCTTCCTGTGCGGATTACACTCCTTTCTACTTATTTTTCTCAACATTTTATTTTCTATACTTTTCCCTGTTAGATCTTAGATATTTTCAGCCCTTCAAGGTTTCTTTCTTTTTTTCAGGTTCACTAGCCTTAATTTGAGTTTAGCCCCTTTTCACTCTCAAAATTGAGGAGTTTAATTTGACCGCAATTCTTTTCTTGAAGTCTAAGAAGACCTCCAATGGCTTCACAAGGTGCACCTAATGTACTCTCTGTCATGGACCCATACAATTGGTGCATCGGGTGCCTAGGGCCTAACCACTATGCTTACTATTTTGTTTTTCTGTTTAAAAATGCAAAAGAAATGTGTAATCCTGTCGCTTGCCCTTGGGGAGGGGAAAACACTTCAGCCCTAGGGGCTGGAATAAGAGAGACAATCAGACTTAGATATAGGTGCAACCAGTAAAAATCTTTATTGGTATCTCACTAAACCAATACAAAATAATTGTTCTCTCTGGAGCAGGATGGTCATATATGGATTTTCCTGTTTCCTTCCATCACACAATATAGTAATATACAAAAATGGCAATTTCCTATATTGTACCATCCTCTCCTACTTGTGTCCAAATGCACACTTTGTGGCAATTGGCTAATTCCTTCTCAGTAACGCGTGCTCACAGCGTGCCAAAACCACGTAGCAAGCAAGTTGATATTATAAAACACCTGGTGTCCTTCCTCTCTGAACACATATTTCCGTTGGAACATCTTGGGCTCGCAGGGTCCTCAGTCTCTCATCACCACCAAGGTTATATCCATATGTTTCTGCCATATATGGACCGCATAGCCTCAGTTCCTTCCAAGTGTCACCTTGACATGTAACATGTACTTTCCATTTCCTGAGAAAGCACTGTAACTCACATGCAGCTGCAGGAAGAAACTAAAAATATGCTGAGAACAGCAAGGCTAGGAAAACTGAGGGCTAGCAGGGCCATATTACAGGTCTAGTATAGGAAGGAATATATATAAGATACAGAAAGCATATCAGATACAGCAGGAGAAACATTTTGGCTACAAGAAGGCCAGTTCGTTGACATCGGCAACAGAAGCATCGACCTCAAGGGCTGCCCAGACTGCATTAACCACTGAGAGTGTACCGGCATCAGGAGATCACCTCATTCAACATTGGGCACTGATAGCAGGCCCCGGGACCAGCCAGCATCAGACCCAACACCAAGGACGAGTATGAGTTTGATGTCATCCTTGTTGGTACCAATGGACCTTGATGCAGAGAATCAAGGGAAGCCTAAGATCATCGGCATTGGTCCTCTTTGAAGAGCAGTGCAGGGAACATGGGTCATTGGCATCACCAGTAGCTGAAAAGCATCAGCACAGAGGGGAACACTCCCCCTCTATACTGGAGGTGCAGATGTGCCAATGAGCAGCCAGGTTCCTGCTTCCAGTTCAACACCATTGCTTCCCCAGCAGGGGCATAGCTACGTGGGGCCACGGGGCCATGGGCCCCCACAGATTACGCCCTGGCCCCCTCTACATTTGACCCTCCCGCCGCCTGCTCCCCGCCGCATCAGGTACCTTGTTAACTGGTGGGGGTCCCCAATCCCCGCCAGCCGAAGAGTCTTCTTCAGCGCCGGTCGACTCCTGCGCCTTCGTGGTGTGATCATCTGTTTCTGACGCCTTACGTCCTGCACGGGGCTACATGCACGGTGCAGGATATAAGGTATAATAAACAGATAATCACACCTCTCGTGTCCAATATTGTCTCTGTGTGTCCTTATTTCCTCTCTGTCCAGCATTGCTCTTGTGTCCCTGTTCCTATGCTCCCTCCATACCCAATATCTCTTCTCTGTCTTCCTGTCCCTTCTCTCTCTCTTTTTCCTTCCTCCCATACCTCACACCCCCTACCTCCTACTCTCTACCCTGGGGCCAATATCTCTCTCCTTCACCTTCTCTCTTCCTCCACCTCCACCCCAATATATCTCACTCTTGGTCCAGTGTCTTTCTCTCCTTTCTTCCTCTCCTCCAGTCTCAGTCTCTCTCTCCCTCCCTTCTACTCCCTCCCCTCACTGTCCTTATCCCTCTCCATCTCCTTGGTCCAGCACTTCTTCCTATCTGTTCCTCCCCCCCCCCCCCCCTTCCTCCGGTAGAGCAGCACCTCCTTCATTTGATCTCTCTGGGTCCAGCACCTCTCTTTCCCTCTCCATCTCCCAGATCCAGCGTCTGTTTCCTTCCTCCCTCTCCCATTTCCAGCATCTGTCCCAATGCCTTTCCTTCCATTCCTTCCCCCTTCCTGATTCTAGCATCCCTCCCCTTTCTCCTCCCTCCCTTCCCAGTTCCAGCATCTGTCCCCTTTCTCCTTCCACCCTTTCCCTCCTTGCAGTCCCTGTCACTTTTTCTCCTTGCAGCTGGTAGCGGCACTGCTTCAATTGAATCAGCTCTGGGCCTCTAAATAGAACTACGCCAGGACATTGGGCAAACGGGGTTAGCCCTGCCCTAGTTAGGGGGGATTATAGCTAGTGCTAGATAGGCAGGTTTTATTTTGTGTTTACTGGTGTACTGCATGTTTCTGCCCGCTAGCAATACAGCAAGAATGTGGAAAGGCTACTCCAGGCCTTGGTGGAGGGCCAGCAGCAACAACAGTTTATGCAGGTGCATGTTCAACAGCAGTAACAGTGACAGTAGCAACAACAGGTGCAGAAGCTGCTAGAGCTACAACAGAGTGCTCAGCACCAAGCAGGAAGGGCTGCCCCAGCACTCAGCCTGCAAACAACCCCTCTGGTTTCAGTATTAAAGAAAATGGTGCCAGAGGATGATCCTGACTATTTCCTGACCAATTTTGAACAAACCACCCACCTTGTTGGTTGGCCAGAAGCATCAATGGACAGCTTATCTGGGGAATTTACTGACCGGTAGCAGCTAGATGGCATTCCAAGATATTAATTTTGCTGGGACGGCCACATATGCGGAAGTAAAAGCTGCCATTTTGGAGAGGGCGGGCAACACCCCAGAGATCTATCGGCAGCAGTTCCAGAAAGGATCCCTACAAGTTAAGGAAAAAACACAAAGTTTCTTCAACCGACTCAAGGAGGGCACTTGGAGATGGCTGCAACTGGAAGGCAAGACGGGCCCTGAGATTGCAAGAGCTGTCATTCTGGAAAAGTTTTTTGAAGGATTACCCTTGCTTTTCTTCATATTCCACTGGTCTAGCTATGTCATTTTTAGAATACACATGTACATGTTTCATTCATAGTTTCTTAAAATAAGCAGGGAAAAAAATACCATAAATATTCATACTGGAATGTGGACACGTTTCCTAATAGCTTAAACATCCTGAAAGTAAAACTGTAAAATTCTTAGCAAGCCTAGCAGGGAAAAAATTGTTATCTAGAAATCATATACACAAAATAAAACATTGAAATAAAATTGTATCTAATAAATATTAGATTTAAGTCAAGAGAAATAAAACTGTAAGACAAACTTAGGAAATGCCAGGGCAGCAGTTAATTACTTCGGGCTAAGAATGAAAGGTAATTTAATCCTTATCAGTAGTGCTGGATTTCAAAGTTCACACAAAGAGATAGCCAGATTGGGTAAACCAGTTTATCATTTAACTGGAGACAAAGTTATTTACAAAGGAATGTTGATAAGTAATCATGACAAACAGAGACACAAACCATTCATTCCAGACAAAAGAAACAATTCATCTATGCTCTCAGAAAAAAAAAGAGAGACACTGCTTACAACTAAAATTAGCAATCCAAGCAACTGGAACCATCTTGAAATAAGAAAACTGTTTGCAACATATAGACAAAACAGGAAAAAAATAATGTTGGCATGAGCATGTCAGGAAATCTAATAGCTAATGTAAAAGCTACATAGCTGTGAAACATACAACAGAGAATTCAGAAGAATTAATGGCAGTAAAAAGTACAAATCCCAATGACAAAGGTGCATCCTTGGCTGACCTTTACCAGATTCATATAGATCAGGCATAGCACATAAACGTTTGCAAGTCTTATGAAGAAATTTGGAAATTAAAGATTGTATTGTATTGTAAATATAAATCACATTCCTCCTCTGCGGTATGAATCGGGCCCTGAAACACAAAGCAGTGGGAAAGAATGGTATTCCATATACTTTTAGTGTAATTTAAATATAAAATGCAATTAAATCAACCGTAATAGGGATAGCCATAAGACTTGAGTGAGAAAAAATCATAACGGAAACAAGGGCACTGTCCCAGAGGAAGTTCATTACAGGACAGAACTGATGAGCAAAACGAATGTGCACAGCTCAAAGAAGATAGCAAAAGGCAATACAAGAAAACAGTTTATTTCAAAGAAAAAGTCTCTGTACAACAACGTTCAGGAATCTCTTATAATGCTAAAACTTAGTGCTCTCAAACAAAGTAAAGTTTCTATCACGTAACTGAAAACAAGGCAATTAACAAAAGAACAGGGCTAAATATACAGGCAGCTGATATCTCCCTGAAAGAAAGCACAAACTGGACTTTACTCATGCCCACACATACTTATGAAGGATAGCAAAAGAAAGAAATGATCACTGCTTTCAATCCAGACAGCCTCTGCCAGGAAGCAAGGAAATGAATGTTCAAAAAGATATAGCTCTCCTATCTGTACAATAAACTCTCCAGCACTGTTTCTCACTTTATTCCAAAGTTCAAACAGTAATAAATGCTGTAACAAGCTGTTAGCCCTCTCACAAATATCCAAGGCTCTCAACAAAAGTACAAGATAACGGGACAGGAAAGATCCCTCCTTAAACTAGGACAAAATAGAGGTAGAATTTAGCAATTTATGGCATTTTACATTGTACAATTTAATATCCTGAACCATTAAGGGAAGAACAGTACATACGCAAACTACAGATACTGACTTTTTTTTATCATGCTCCCTCTTTCACAAATCAATGACAAGGTTCTTTCTCTAATAAAGAATTACTGGTACACACAATTTTAAATGCACTACCCATTTCCTACTCTCAATGAAATGAGTTGAGAATTAAAAATTAACTTTCCTCTTCAAAATCTAAATAAAAAAACATAACAATACAGCAGCCGGCTTCAAACTTATTTGCGTGCACACTTTCAAGTATACCTGTTTTAAAACACCTAGTCAGGCAATAGTGACATAGGACCTAGCATAATAAAAATTTAAAGATGCCACTTACCAATCTTCGTCCATACCATGACCGTCTGTGGTGTCAGGAATCCTGCAGCTGAACCGACACCCTTGTTTCTTTTCACGAATGTACCCGGAAATCACCGAACTGAACCAGGATACTGTTTCTTCTCCTTAAGATACCTGAAAATCTCCGGACTGAACCAGGACCCTATCCCCTCTATCGACTGAGTCTTCTGTTTCCTAGAATCATGTGCTCCGGCGTACCAGAGACAGACATGTGACTCCCAATATATTTTTTTTCTCTTTTTTTGTTTAAATTTTTTTCTTTTTGCTTCGCCTCAACCCGAAATCCGGGTCAATCGGAGGGTCCGTTCGCGACTCTTAATGGACGATCCCTCCTATCAACGTCGGGGACACCAATGTTTTTAGGCTGCTTGTACCCCTCCCAAATTAACATGTACCAGCCATCCACAATTTGGGAGGATAAAAGAAACCAAGGCTACGTGCATATGAGAAAGTATATATTTTTTATTTGCTTACCAAGTACAGATACAATTAATAGTTTCTCATGAGAGATCAGTACAGTTACCTAAAGAGATATTCACTGTCTGCATCTCTGAAATACTACTCTGAGACGGCGGCTTATATTGTTTGCTTCAGACAATGATTTACATGACTCTTTCTCTGCAAACTATCCTTCTACTACTACTACTACTATTTAGCATTTCTATAGCGCTACAAGGCGTACGCAGCGCTGCACAAACATAGAAGAAAGACAGTCCCTGCTCAAAGAGCTTACAATCTAATTGACAAAAAATAAAGTAAGCAAATCAAATCAATTAATGTGTACAGGAAGGAGGAGAAGAGGGTAGGTGGAGGCGAGTGGTTATGAGTCAAAAGCAATGTTAAAGAGGTGGGCTTTCAGTCTAGATTTAAAGGTGGCCAAGGATGGGGCAAGACGTAGGGGCTCAGGAAGTTTATTCCGGGCGTAGGGTGCAGCGAGACAGAAGGTGCGAAGTCTGGAGTTGGCAGTAGTGGAGAAGGGAACAGATAAGAAGGATTTATCCATGGAGTGGAGTGCACAGGAAGGGGTGTAGGGAAGGAGGAGTGTGGAGAGATACTGGGGAACAGATTATAATCTGGTTCCCAGCATCTGGTTCCCTTAAGCTGTTGGACAACATTTTTCTATTGTTTATACTAGTTTCTTTCCCAAGCCTGCCTTGCCCATAAGGGTATCATAAATACCAGAGATCATGCAGGCTCATCAATCTCTGATAGACTCCAGTTTTATCAATCTCTGGCCTTTTAACCCATTCCATAGTGTATGACTGTGCTCATAATTCTACAGCAGCACTCCCATCGTGCATGCACGAGTGATTTTCCACCCGCCCCGAGAATGCAGGACCTCCAGTTCTCTTTTTCCGCGGCGAGGAGAGGATGTCATTTTTATCACTCCTCACAGCTTGGATCAAGAGAGTTTTTTCGAGTGACTGTTTTGTGCCTTCCCTTTATTTATTGCCTTGTTTTATTTTGAGGCTGTTTTCTTCCCTTACCCTTGTGGTGTTAGTTTTTTTTTGTCCTCGTTTTAAGTTTCCTTTATATTTACTGTGCTCAGTAGGCTGCACTTAGGCCTGAGTTCCAGTTGGGCTTGTTCCTATTCTTTTTTCTGGTGTGCTGCCCCTTTTTTCAGCACCATCGAGTCCTTTAATTTGGCCATGACTGTTTTTTCTTCCATGTCATTGAAGGTTCCCAGTGGTTTTAAGCGCTGCAGCCAATGCCATAGGACCATCTCTGGCAAAAGATACCCATTCTTGGTATTTTCATTGTTTGAGGTCTGAGTGTACTCCTTCTAACCATGTTCTTTGTCTTTGTATGATGAAAAGAACCCGACTGGCCAGAGAGGCTCAGTGAGAAAAAACTTTTTGGAGCCAGGTCCGAAGCTTCGGCATTGGTGTTGGGAATTGCATTGGCATTGGGCCTATCGGTCCACTAGGCATATAGACACTGGGAGTGGCCATGCATCAAGTAGATCTCCATTTTCCTTGACACCGGTCACTCTGCAGGCCCCCTAGGACTGGTCAGATTTGCACCCAACCCTGAAGCGATGTGAGGAGTCAATGTCATCCTCGTTGGCACCAAGGACTGTTGATGACTGGCATCGGGAGAAGCCCAAGAAACATCAGCATCGATCACCCTCAATGCATGGTGCCAGGAGCTCCAAGACACTGAGGCAACACCCGGTACCCAAGAAGCACCAGCGCCGGGAGGACCTCTCCCCATCCATACAGAAGGACTGGTGCGTGGATCTCCACACAGCCAGGACCAGATGCCCGCATTGACCCCAACAGTTCAGCAGCCTATCTCTGCTCCAATGCCCCAGCCTTTCCCGATGTTGGACCTCGATGAAAACCTCTGGGCTTTGCTCCTTGAGCTTTTGGCGGGGCTACTACAACAGAGTGCATTGGCATTTGGGGTGCTTGTCCTCGCCATGCCTCTTGCTGCTGCCCCTTATGGCTGTCAGCCTGCGGTGATGTCTCTGACACCGGCGCCACTTGCATCCTTAACATTGACTGCCATCCTCAATGTCAGTGGAGGAAGCTTTGCCAGATTCGAGGCTGGAGCCAACACCTCAACGCACCTCTCAGGGACCTAGGTCCTCCTCTGATCCCTCCCCTCCACAGGAAAGGAGAAAGTTTCCACCTGAAAGCCTTTCCTTCCCATCTTTTGTTAAGGAAATGGTGGCTGCCATTCCCATTTCTTTGGAAGTGGAGGATAAACCCAGGGCTAAGATGTTTGAGGTTCTGGACTAGGATTCTCCTTCTAGGGAGGGCTGTGATGGTCCCGATTCACGAGAACTTGCAGGACATTCAAATGAAGAACTGGGTGAACCCTCTGTCGGTCCCTGTTCTCCCTACATGATTGATATCATGTACTGGATTCAGTCTTACCCTGGATTTGATAGGTTTCAATTGCCTCATTGTTCCCAAGTGATAGAATCCATGCTCAAAATGGTCGGTGCCACCCGGCAGGGAAGCTAGAACTCTAGATTCTTTTGGGTGGAAGGTGTATCAGGCCTCTATGCTCATCTCCCATATACAATTGTTCCTGCTCTACACAAGCCTGTACTTGCGGTCCTTGGTGCACAGTATGTCTGATTTAGCAGGCTCTCTCCCACCAGAGAAGGCTGAATCTCTTTGCCAGTTGGTCAAGCAGCAGAAAGTGTATCCTTGACCAGGGGCGCCGATGGCATTTTTGATGTGTCATCCAGGATCTCTGCTTAACGTATAGCAATGTGCAGACTCTCATGGCTCTGTGTCTCTGACTTAGACCCAGAGGTTAGCAGATGCCACGTGCCGGGGGGATAATCTTTTTGGAGAGAAGGTAGAGAAAGTTGCTGACCTCATCAAGAAGCACACTGATAACATCAAGCTCTCTCCCGCTGGACATCTTCTGCAACTACCTACTCATCCAGGTGGTTTTGGGGCAAGTTGAAGAGGGGTCTCTACTACTCACAGAGACGTAGGTACACGTCTTCTCATCAGCCTCAGCAGGCTGAGCCCCATTGCTCTCATTCCTGTCAATAGCATGTGCCTATGGCACAGTCAGCTCCCCAGTCAAAGCAAGGGGAGAGCTTTTGACTGGTTCCAGCAGAGTATAGCTGCAATAAAAATGACCGGTCGGAGGGAGGCTGAAATTTTTTCAAGAAAGGTGGCCCCTTGTAACCACCGACCACACCGTCTCAGTTACACCCTACATTGGCGACAGAGACCACCAGATTGCTCACCAAGAGCAAATCACTTAATTACATAAATATTGCCATACTGGGAGAGACCGAAGGTCCATCAAGCCCAGCATCCTGTGTCCAACAGTGGCCAATCCAGGTCACAAGTACCTGGCAAGATCCCAAAACAATACAATACATTTTATGCTGCTTATTCTAGAAATAAACAGTGGACTTTCCCCTTTCAATAATGGTCTATGGACTTTTCTTTTAGAATGCCATCCAACGAATTTCAGAGTTTAAGCCGTAGAAGAGAGATTAAATTATTTATTTGCTTCGGTCTTCACTGAGGAAGATTTGGGTGGGATACCGGTGCCAGAAATGGTATTCAAAGCTGACGAGTCGGAGAAACTTAATGAATTCTCTGTAAACCTGGAGGATGTAATAGAGCAGTTCTACAAACTGAAGAGTAGCAAATCTCTTGGACTGGATGGTATTCATCCCAGAGTATTGATAGAACTGAAAAATGAACTTGCGGAGTTATTGTTAGTAATATGTAATTTATCCTTAAAATCGAGTATGGTACTGAAAGATTGGAGGGTGGCCAATGTAATGCCGATTTTTAAAAAAGGTTCCAGAGGAGATCCGGGAAGTTATAGACCAATAAGTCTGACATCGGTGCCGGGCAAAATGGTAGAGACTATTATAAAGAACAAAATTACACAGCACATTCAAAAGCATGGGTTAATAAGACAAAGTCAACATGGATTTAGTGAAGGGAAATCTTGCCTCACCAATCTACTGCATTTCTTTGAAGGGCTGAACAAACATGTGGATAAAGATGAGCTGGTTGATATTGTGTATCTGGATTTTCAGAAGGCGTTTGACAAGGTACCTCATGAAAGACTCCAGAGGAAATTGGAGAGTCATGGGATATGAGGCAGTGTTCTATTGTGGATTAAAAACTGGTTAAAAGATAGAAAAAAGAGAATAGGGTAAATGGTCAGTATTTTCAATGGAGAAGGGTAGTTAGTGGGGTTCCCCAGGGGTCTGTGCTGGGACCTTACGAGACTGGGAAACTGGGCATCCAAATGGCAGATGACATTTAATGTGAGCAAGTGCAAAGTGATGCATGTGGGAAAGAGGAACCCGAATTATAGCTACGTCATGCAAGGTTCCACGTTAGGAGTGACGGACCAAGAAAGGGATCTAGGTGTCATCGTTGAAGGGATCTAGGTGTCATCATTGATGATACATTGAAACCTTCTGCTCAGTGTGCTGCTGCAGCTAAGAAAGCAAATAGAATGTTAGGTATTATTCGGAAAGGAATGGAAAACAAAAATGAGGATGTTATAATGCCTTTGTATCGTACCATGGTGTGACCGCACCTCAAATATTTTGTTCATTTCAAAAAAGATATAGTAGAATGAGGAAAGGCTAAAGCAGCTAGGGCTCTTCAGCTTGGAGAAAAGGCGGCTGAGGGGAGATATGATAGAGGTCTATAAAATAATGATTTGAGCGAAATGGGTAGATGTGAAGCGTCTGTTTATGCTTTCCAAAAATACTAGGACTAGGGGGAATGCGATGAAGCTACAATGTAGTAAACTTAAAACGAATCGGAGAAAACATTTCTTCATTCAACAAGTAATTAAACTCTGGAATTCGTAGGCAGAGAATTTGGCAAAGGCGAATAGTTTAGCGGAGTTTAAAAAATGTTTGGACGGCCTTCTAAAGAAAAAGTCCATAGACCATTATTAAATGGACTTGGGGAGAATCCACTATTTCTGTGATTAGCAGTATAGAATGTTTTGTATTTTTTGGGATCTTGCCAGTTATTTGTGACCTGGATTAGCCACTGTTGGAAACAGGTTGCTGGGCTTGATGGACCTTTGGCCTTTCCCAGTATGGCAATACTTATGTACCTTACATATACCGAAGAGAAAACAACATTGACCCAGACTATATCTCCCACCTTACCTTCCTCTCTATCACCTATCTCTACCTACCCATCCATCCTATTACTACCCATCATTACTATGTTATACTTAATTTCCTACTTTACATAACAAAATTCTGTGTTACCTATTACTATGTAAGCCGCATTGAGCCTGCTTTTAGTGGGAAAGTGCAGGATACAAATGTAATAAATAAATAAATAAATAAATACTTTTGTAATTACATGTTGAGTGAAGAAATATTTTCTCCAATTTATTTTAAGTTTGCTACTTTGTAGCTTGATTGCGTGCCTCCTAGACCTAGTATTTTTAGAAAGAGTAAACAAGCGATTCATGTCTACCCGTTCCACTCCACTCATTTTATATTATTTTATCACATCTCCCCTCTCCTTCTCCAGGCTGAAGATCCCTACCCGCTTTAGCCTTTCCTCATAGGGAAGTCATCCCATCCCCTTTATCATTTTAGTTGCCCTTCTCTGTACCTTTTCTAATTGCACTATATCTTTTTGAGATGTGGTGACCAGAATTGAATACAATATTCGAGGTGCAGTCACACCATGGAGCGATACAAAGGCATTATAACATCCTCTTTTTTGTTTTCCATTCCTCTCCTAATAATACCTAACATACTATTTGCTTTCTTAGCCGCTGCCGCACACTGAGCAGAGGGTTTTCAACGTATCATCAATGAAGACATCTAGATCCCTTTCCTTGTCGGTGTCTCCTAATGTGGAACCTTGTATGACGTAACTATAGTTTGGGTTCCTCTTTCCCACATGCATCACTTTGCACTTACTTAAATTAAACGTCATCTGCCATTTAGATGCCCAGTCTCCCAGTCTCTTAAGGTCCTCTTGTAATTTTTCACAATCCTCTCATGATTTAACAACTTTGAATAACTTTGTGTCGTCAGCAAATGTAATTACCTCACTAGTTACTCCCATCTCTAGATCATTTATAAATATGTTAAAAAGCCACGGTTCCAGCACAGACCCCTGGGGAACCCCACTATCTACCCTTCTCCATTCAGAATACTGACCATTTAACCCTACTCTCTGTTTTCTATCTTTTAACCAGTTTTTAATCCACAATAGGACACTTCCTCCCATACCATGACTCTCCGATTTATTCTGGAGTCTTTCATGAGGTACTTTGTCAAACGCCTTTTGAAAATCCAGATATACAATATTGACCGGCTCACCTTTATCCACATGTTCATTCACCCCTTCAAAGATACCGTTTTGCCTGGCACCTATGTCAGGCTCACCGGTCTATAATTTCCAGGATCTCCTCTGGAACCTTTTTTAAAAATTGGCATTACATTGGCCAGAACCATGCTTGATTTTAAAGAGCACAACCAGGTAGTTGCAGAGAATCTGTCTACCCTTCTCAAGGCCCATGCTGTCGAGCCTGTTCCACCATTGGAAGACGGGAAGGGATTCTATTCCAAGTACTTCCTTGTGCAAAAGAAAACAGGGGGGATTTTATTTATTTTTATTTATTGCATTTGTATCCCACATTTATCCCACCTCTTTGCAGGCTCAATGTGGCTTACAATTCTTCAAGGGTGATGGAGGTAGAAGAGAACATACAATTGGTTTAACAGAGGATTTTGGGTTACATGGTGGTGAAATACATGATGATTTTAGAGCAAAAGACATTAAAGAGCATTTCTGGATATATTAGAGATACGTGAAATACATGATAGTTTAAAGCAGAAGACATTAGAGAATATTTCTGGATATATTAGAGATAGTGCAGTTATACATGCTGATCTTTATGATATATGTTGTCAAAGAGGTAAGTTTTCAGTAGTTTGCGGAAGTTGGTCAATTCATAGACCTTTTTCAGGTTTATTTATTTATTTATTGCATTTGTATCCCACATTTTCCCAACTATTTGCGGGTTCAGTGTGGCTTACAATACATTGTAAATGATGGAAATACAATTTGTTACAATTCGGTTATGGATTACATTGTGAGGAGTTATGCGAAGACAAAGTCAGAGTATCGTTGAAGGAATAGAACAATGGAAAAGAACAATGGAACAATGGAAAGAGACAACGGGAAACTGATAGGGCAACAAAACAATAGTAGGAGAACATTCAGTATAACATTTTTCTGTGAGTAAAGCTATAAATGTGGTAAAATTAAAGGGGGATGAGAATTCCAAGAGAATGTATTGATGCATTACTGACAGTGTGTGTGGACTTCATGTGTTGTGATCCTTTCAATAAATTTTATCAAAGAGATGAGTCTTCAATAATTTGCGGAAGTTGGTTAGTTCGTAGATCGTTTTCAGGTTGCGTGGTAGTGTATTCCAGAATTGCGTGCTCATATAAGAAAAGGTTGATGCGTGCAGCGCTTTGTATTTTATGCCTTTGCAATTAGGAAAGTGGAGGTTGAGGAAAGTTCGGGATGATCTTTTAGTGTTTCTGGGTGGTAGGTCTATTAAGTCAGACATGTAGGCTGGGGCTTCACCGTGAATGATTTTGTGGACTAATGTGCATACTTTAAAAGTAATGCGTTCCTTGAGTGGGAGCCAGTGTAGCTTCTCTCGTAAGGGTTTTGCACTTTCGTATTTTGGTTTTCCAAAGATGAGTCTGGCTGCTATGTTCTGGGCTGTTTGAAGTTTCCTCAGTACTTGCTCTTTACAACCTGCGTATATTGAGTTGCAGTAATCCAGATGGCTGAGTACGAGGGATTGCACTAGGCTGCGAAAGATGGATCTTGGGAAGAATGGTCTTATTCTTTTCAGTTTCCACCAGGGGTGTAGCCATGGGCAGGCCTGGATGGGCCCAGGCCCAGCCACTTTCCCTCCAGGCCCACCCAACCAACATCCGCCCCGCCCCCACCTGCCTACCAGCTCCGTTGACGGACAGAGAGATGATCCTCTTCTGCCACCCAGCACCACCTTAAAAAAGAAAACCGATGAAGTGCCTCGCCTCTGCTCTGCGCTGCTGTAAGGTAAGCAAATCGCCTCATCGCGTCGGCCCTTCAATCACTGTGTCCTGCCCTCCGATGTAACTTCCTATTTCCGCGAGGGCGGGACACAGTGATTGAAGGGCCGACGTGATGAGGTGATTTGCTTGCTCTTCCTGTTTCCGGCACGGAGGGACGGGCATCGATAGAAAGATGTTGTGTCAGAGGTCGCAGGATACCGGAGAAGAAAAACTGGCGAGCCACTCGGGTGATTTCAAACACGAATTGGAAGGTGGGAATGCGGTGATAGGGAGTTTGAGAATGAGGGCTAGAACCTGAGCTGCGGGCGGGGAGGAGAGGTGGAGACATGTTGGTCAGGGGAGAGCGGAAGAGAGGGAGAGATGGTAGACCACGGAGGAGGGGAGAAGAAGGGTCCCCGGTTGCATGTGAACAGAAGTGCTCGTCGTCTGACAGTTTGAAGGAAGTCAAATGCATGTGACTTCGTATCTCTGCTTTTCTTCCGAGAACAAGAGGTTTCGCAGCACGGGGGGGGGGGGGGGGGGGGGGGGGGGGGGGGGGTTGTATTAAGGTCTGAATAGTGCGCTGCTGATGTGAGGGAGTAGAGTCGCTGTTTAAGGCAATGGTTAGTATTTGATATCAGTGTTTTGTCTGCTAAAAGAAAAACTGAATGTTCCTGAAGTTCTAAATGTCCGTGGAGGCATACTAATGTTTTCCTAAATGCATAATCTAGCTATAACCATAAGATTCACGAAAGATCTTAATCATTGTGCAAAAAAAGCCCATTGGGTTGTCAGACTTTCTAGAAAATAACATAAAAGCTGACATTTATTTGATAGTATAATCAATCGCCATTTATAGGAAGAAGGAACTGGCACTCAGCCACCTGCTGAACGTTATCATTAAAAAAAATAATACAAATATCTTATTAATTTGAATACATTTTATACAGCATGCATCTTGTCTTGAGTCTATATAAAGATTTCAGAATCATTGTTCTGGCAAAAGCATGGTTTAAAGGACCAATATGCAGTATTAGTTGAAATATATTTGCTTTACATAGTTGCTGAGTGTGGTTGCAAAAAGAGTATAGCTGAAGATATACCACTGAGAGACAAAATAGGAGAAAGCCTTCTTAACATAAGCTTCTCATTTGATAAACACTTTTTAAAACTTGAGAGTAACATGTTTAACATTCACCTTAATGAACTTAATTTTGTGTTGTCTTGTAGTGTTTTGAACTTACTTATATCTTAACACAGGTTAGTGCTATCTGAGTTTGATAACATTAACTTGATTTAGGTATTGGATACGCTTTCCAAAAATACTAGGACTAGGGGGCATGCGATGAAACTACAGTGTAGTAAATTTAAAACAAATCGGAGAAAATATTTCTTCACCCAACGCATAATTAAACTCTGGAATTTGTTGCTGGAGAACGTGGTTAGTTTGACAGAGTTTAAAAAGGGGTTAGTGGCTGAAAAGGAGCGGCAGGTGGGAGATGTGTGCTGGGGCTGGAGCTAGGGGCAGGTGGGATAATGGGGCTGGAACTGAGGGCAGAAAAGAAGGGGCAGCGAGAGGGAGGGCAGACCCTGGAGGATGGGAGAGGGAGGGCAAATGGTGGATTGAAGGGGCAGAAAGAAAGGGCAGACAGTGGATGGAAGGGACGGCAGAGACGGTAGACACTGGATGGCAGAGAGAGAGAGCGAAGACAGATGCTGGATGGAAGGAAGACAGACAGTGAAAAGAAGATGAGGAAAGCAGAAACCAGAGACAACAAACTGTAAATAAAATATGTTTTTTTTTTTTGCTTTAGGATAAAGTAGTATTGTAGGTGTATTAATAAATATTTATAAATAGAACATGTAAATAAGGTAATCTTTTTATTGGACTGATTTTAATACATTTTGACTAATTTTTGGAGAACAAAACCCCTTTCCACAGGTCAGGACTAGGATACTGTAACAGCAATACTGTATTGACCTGAGGACGGAGGTTTTGGCCTCTGAAAGCTAAATGTATTAGCCCAATAAAATGGTATTATTTTATTTTCTATATTTGTTTTATTTCTATTTGTTAATTTGTAAAGTGGTGATTGGTATTTGTTAGTTTTTTTTCAAATTTACATCTGCTGTCTTTATATTTTGCACAGTACTAGGGAACATTTTCTGTTTCTGTGGTGTTGCATTGTATGCAGAGTCTGGCATCTTGGGGGTTCAGTTAAATTTTTGTCTAACTAGAAAGTTTATGATTACTTATTCTATAGTGGGTTAGGGTGTATCTGTGTTTCTGAAAAAGACATGGCTTTCAGTTGGCATTGACTGTGCAGGATTGACTATCTGTACTATTCTGTCTGGTTTCGTTTTACAATAGGTGAATTGATGTTCTAGTGCTCACTGTAGTGTTTAAGATGCTTTCCTTTTCCTTGGGCTACAGTTCCAGGCTGGAGATTTTGGGACAGTCCTGCATTTCTGACCACCCCATTATTATGGAACTAGCAGAACTGTTTTCCATGGGCAGAATCAGGCACTGCAAATCCCACACTGATTTGGGTTATATTATTAGTCTAAACCAGGACTGCACAAAAGCCTGGAACTGGGTAATTTGCCATCTCTGTGATTTCTAATTTTTTGTGTTTATTCTGCAGTTGGTAAGGGGTGTTCTGTGTTCTGCATGTGACCAATGTAATAGATTCTGTGTGCATGTAGTTCGTGTGGGGATCTATATGAGTCTGACTTCTCTGGCTTTTTAAATGGGAATGTCAGTTTCAGAATTTACCTGTTTTATGAATACAGCTTAATCATGCATTTGCATTTGTTACAAAGTAAAGTTTGAAGCATATGTGCCATTGACATGTTTGCCTTATACAGTGGTGTGCTGGTAAACTTTTAACAACAGGCTCTCTCCCCGGTCCACCTCAGCACCCCCCCCACCCGTCCACCACTGCGCCCCCCCCCCCCCCCGTCCACCTCTGCGCCCCCCCCCCCCAAATTGCAGAGCTGGCTATAGCGGGGGAGGGGGGCAATGCATTACTCTCTCCAGAAAAAAAATTAAATGATCCCAGGTTCCAATCTAATTCATGTTTAATGTGGGATAAAATGCCATAAATAAGTAAATAAATATAAACTTTTAATGTTGAGCACCTGATTCTCAAAGTGAACATATTCCAAACACTATAATGAAAATAACATGATCTTTTTTCTACCTTTGTTGTCTGGTGACTGTTTTTCTGATCATGCTGGCCCAGTATCCGATTCTGCTGCTATCTGTCCTCTTAACTCCGTTTCCAGGGCTTCCTTTCCATTTATGTCTTTCCTCCTTTCTTCTTCATTTCTGGTCCTCAGCTTCTGCCTATTTTCTTCATCCATGTGCAGTTTTCTCCTCTCTTCCTTTTCCCTCATCTCATCTCCTTCCTCACTCTTCTCTCCCCTCCATCCATGTCCAGCATTTCTTCTCTCTCCCCTCCTCTCCCCTGCCCTGCATGCACCCATGTCCAGCAGTGACCCTCCTCTCCCCTGCCCTGCATGAACCCATACCCAGCGACCCTCGTCTGCCCTGCCCTGCATGCACCCAGATGTCTAGCAGTGACCTTCCTCTCCCCTGCATGCACCCATGTCCAGCAGTGTACCCTCCTCTCCCCTGCCCTGCATGCACCCATGTCCAGCGACCCCCTCCATCCACCCATGCCCAGCAGCGACTCTCTTTTCCCCCCTGCTACCCCCTCCTGAGTTGTTTTGTGAATTCTTCTTCTTCTCCCTCCCTCCCGATCCGGTCCCTCACCGCGCGCTTGTATTTTAAATTCTTCGCTTCCAGCGCCGAGTCACCGACTGTCCTGAGTCCTCCTTTGCCGATTCGCGCTTCAAAATGGCCGCTGAGACTTCAGCCGAAGTCTCGCGAGGCCGCCTCTGGAAGTCTCGGCGGCCATTTTAAAGCGCAAATCGGCAAGGGAGGACTCAGGATAGTCGGCGACTCGGCGTTGGAAGCGAAGAATTTAAAAAACAAGCAGGCGGTGAGGCGGATCCGGAGGGAGGGAGGAGGGAGGGCGGAGAGCCAGAGCCGGCTCGCTATTTTCAACAACTGGCTCGCAAGCCGGAAGAAAATTTAACAACCGTCTCGTGCGAGCCGGCTCCAGCACACCACTGGCCTTATAGCAGTCATATTTGGTCAAGTTTAAGATATGGGATAAAATCACTATATTTAAAAATGTTGGTGTTCCATGAACCAGGTATGCGGTTTGTGTTAATGCAGGAGAGCTGTTGCACAGACTGTTTACTTAGAAATCCATCATCAAGTGTACTCTAAGGCATTATTAAGGAGTATCCCAAGAAACACTACTCACATCTAGTGCCCACCCATATTAGCTCTGGGCCCACCCAAAATGTCAGGTCTGGCTACGCCACTGTATGGTATCACTGTATCTCTCCCCCAACCTCCGAATGACACACTCTTAAGCTTTATCTTTCCCCACACCAGTGACACACTCAGCTTGTTCTACCCCCCACACCCAAGGATCAATCTCAGCTTTCTCTGCCCTTCTCTCATCGGCATGGCACACTCTCTCACCTTGCTCTGTCCCCCCCCCACAGCACATGCACACCTTGCTCTTCCCGCCCAACCCCCTCCCCCAATCCACAGGGCACACTCTCACCTTGCTCTGCTCCCTCTCCAATCCCAATTGCACACTCATCTTGCTCTGTTCCCCCGCTCAATCCCCATGGCACAATCTCACTTTGCTGTGCCCCAACCCCATGGCACAGTCACCTTGTTCTGCCCTCCCCACCATCCCCATAGAACACTGTCACCATGCACTGCCTCCCACCCCATGGCACACTCACCTTGCTCTGCCCTTCTCTTGTCTGCATGGCTCACTCACCTTGTTCTGAACCCCCCCCCCCACCACCACCACCACCACCACCAGTCGCCATGGCACATCCTTGGTATCAGTGTCAATCACCCTCTCTTCATAACCTTTTGGCTTAATTTTTTATGCACTTCAATTTTCAGTATATGTCTGTGAGTATAAGGCTTTTTTTTATTCACATATCTTGTTGGATATGCACACATCCAAAAATTATGTTCCATTAGTCCTGTGTGGAAACTTGTCTTTTACTTTACTCCTTGTGCCTTAGTGGTCTCTTAAGCAGATAATGTATATATTTAACTTCAGTGCACTTACTGAAAATTTAGCTAGCAAACTAGTTCAGTCCTGAGGACTCATAATTCCTTTTCATTTTACACTCTCTCAAATGTAGAAAGACAAAACTTCCCTTGTTTAATCCTCTTATAGCAGTGGCCTGGGCCCACTCACTTTGGGCTCAGGCCCACCCAGTAGCAGTACACCTATGATTGGCTGGCAGGGATACCCAAAGCCCCACCAGCCAAAAACTCCGAACTGTCCCTCCTGCATACTTCACCTGCAGTGAGCAGCAACTGATACATAGTGCTCGCACTAGCCTCACAGTCTTCCCTTTGATGTATTCCCTCCTATTCGGAAACAGGAAGTTGCATCAGAGGGAAGGCTGTGGGGCCAACATGAGCAGTATGTATTCACAGCCAGATTTTTGTGAAATCTGCTATTTAAAAAGTATGCAGGGGAGGGGGTATGTTTGATAACCATATGGCATGCAGGTGAGAGAGGGAGAGACCAAATCACTTGTGGACAAGGCGGAGTTCTTCTGCCCACCCATCTTCAGCCCAGGCCCACCCAAAATTGGGTGTCTGGCTACACCCCCTGTCTTTATAGTAACACTTATTTTTGTAACAAATGATTTTCCTCTTGATTACAGCAATATGCTTTTTCTTCTTATGCATTTGCCAGGTCCACCAATTAAACCAAACCTTTTTTTTTTTAAGTAGAATTTAGTACATGCATTACAGCTGTAGCTCACAATGTTATGCTCTGGTACGTAGATATTTGGCTATCCAGAAGGTTTATGGTTTAACAGCTAGAGTTGCTAATATGCAGTGCTTTGTTACCACAGGTTAATGACATTAATATGTCATTTTATGTAGTTAGACCCAATTACTAATAATGTACATTAACAGTGGTAGCACACATTATTAACTCCAGCTATAAGCTTGTACCTGAGGTAATGGAGGTTTTAAGTGACTTGTCTAGGATCATAAGGAGTGTCAGTGGGACTTGAACCAGGCCCCCCAGACTCCTCTGGTTCCCAGCCCACTGCCCAATCCCAGCAGGCTATTCTTCCACTCCTCTCTGGACTGTTTAATAAACCTGCAAGGAAAGGGAAAGAAAATAAGACAAAGAATACTATAATGCCTCTGTATTGCTCAGTAGTGTGACCTCACCTTGAGAATTCTGTGCAATTCTGATCGCTGTATCTCAAAAAAAAAAAAAAGAGAGAGATAGCACAATTAGAAAAGGTTCAAAGAAGGGCGACCAAAATGATTAAGGGATGGAACTGCTCCCATATGAGGAAAGGCTAAAGAGGTTAGGGCTGTTCAGCTTGGAAAAGAGATGGTGAGAAGGGATATGATTAAGGCCTATAAAATCATGAGTGGTGTAGAATGGGTAAAAGTGAATCGATTTTTTTACTCATTCATAAGTACAAAGAGGGGATACTCAATGAAATTATATGGAAATATTTTTAAAACGAATAGAAAAAAATATTTTTTTCACTTAAAGAATTGTAAAGCTCTGGACTCATTACCAAGGACAGTAACAGTGGGTAGCATATCCAGGTTAAAAAAAGTTTAGACAAATTCATGGAGGAAAAGTCCATTGTTCGGCTATTGACATAGAAACTGGGAAAGCCACTGCTGTCTCAAGAATTGGTAGCATAGAATCTTGCTACTATCTGGAATTCATTCTATAAATTGGAAGCTGATCTGCTCTATCTGCTCCCTCTTTCTGCCGTTGGTGCTTAGAGGGGCATTTTCGAAAGGGACGTCCAAGTTGCGATTTGGACGTCTTTGTAAAACGGCGAAATCCAGGGGCGGGAAAACCCGTATTTTCGAAACAAGATGGACGTCCATCTTTTGTTTCGAAAATACCGTCAGGGACGTTCAAATCCTTAAATTTGGTCGTCCTTAAAGATGGACGTCCCTAGATATGGACATTTCTGACTTTCAGCGATTTTCGAAAACCAAAGATGTTCATGTCAAAACGTCCCAATGCAAGCCATTTGGACGTGGGAGGAGCCAGCATTTGTAGTGCACTGGTCCCCCTGACATGCCAGGACACCAACCGGTCACCCTAGGCGGCACTGCAGTGGACTTCATAAAATGCTCCCAGGAACATGGTTCCCTTACCTTGTGTGCTGAGCCCCCCAACCCCCCCCCAAAAAAAAAACCTACTACCCACATCTGTACACCACTACCATAGCCCTTATGGGACCTATATATGGGTACAGTGGGTTTGTGGTGGGTTTTGGAGAGCTCGCTGTTTCCTCCACCAATGTAACAGGTAGGAGGGGTATGGGCCTGGGTCCGCCTGTCTGAAGTGCACTGCAGTACCCACTAAAACTGCTCTGGGACCTGCGGCGGCAAGAGAGCAAATAGAATATTAGGTATTATTAGAAAAGGAATGGAAAACAAAAGTGAGGACATTATGATGCCTTGTATCGGTCCATGGTGTGACCGCAACCTCGAATATTGTGTTCAATTCTGATCACCCGCATCTCAAAAAGATATAGTGGAATTAGAAAAAGGTACAGAGAAGAGCGACAAATGATAAAGGGAATGGGGATGAACTTCCCGATGAGGAAAAGTCTGAGCAGCGAGGGCTTTTCAGCTTGGAGAAAAGACGGCTGAGGAGAGATATGATAGAGGTCTATAAAATAATGAGAGAAGTGAACGGTAGACATGAATCGTTTACCTTTTTCAAAAATACCAAGAAGCTACAAAGTAGTAAATTTAATACAAATCGGAGAAACTTTTTCGTCATTGTGTAATTATACTCTGGAATTTGTTGCCAGAGAATGTGGTAAAGGCAGTTAGCTTAGCAGGGTTTAGAAAAGGTCTGGACCGACTTCCTAAAGGAAAAGTCCATAGACCATTATTAAATTGATTTGGGGAAAATCCACTGCTTATTTCTGGGATAAGCAGCATAAAATGTATCAAACTTTTTCCGGGATATTGCCAGATATTTGTGACCTGCATTGGGCCACGTGGAAACAGAATGCTAGGCTTGATGGACCTTTGTTCTGTCCCATTGTGGCAATACTTATGTACTTATAAAGGCTGGAGGCGAGCCGCTGGGCTGTTTTTCACTGCCGTCGCTGTGACTTAAAAGGTTTAAACGCAGGGCGGCAGTGAACAAAGAGGAGGGCTGTTGGGGAGCTGAGGGCGGCAGGTGGGGCTGCATAGGTGCCCGGTATAAGAGGCTTGGGGAGGCTAAGCCTCCCCTTGGGGGTTTTAAATTGTTGATTGCAGCAGCTGCAGTGAAAGCCCGTCTCTAGCCTTCCAGTTGTAGAAATTGGTGTAATTTGATTACCTACTGCTGGAGAGTTGGCTTGAGGTGTTGGCTGGAGGTGTCCTGGGTTGCCAGGGAGATATTTACTAGGATCATGAATCCTGCACATGAGCAGTTCACACCAAAGAGACTTGCACTGACCCCTGAAATTTTTTAAAAGTGCTAAAAATAAGTTTTAAAAGTATTTGCATTAAATCTAATTGCAGAATTTAGGTGCTAGGAAGTGAGATTGGTATGCAATATGTACTCACATTTGCTCAAGCCATATGCAAATTAGTCTGTTTTGGGAGGTTCTCATTTGCATATTTATGGGTAAAAATGGTTTGTAAATGTTTACAGCCTTAATGTTAGGGCATTGGCTCTGATCACAAATGTGAAGTTTGATCCAAAAACGAAGGGTTTATCTAGTGTTTTTGACTAAAATTCCCATCAGAGTGTATGTTAATCTGCATTCAAATAGAGCTCTCTGATTGGATGAGCAGCTCCTGTTAGAAAATCTGCCCGGTAATAGAGAGATTGACTGAGACAGGATCTGCATGTTTGAGCTCCGTGGTGTAAGAAAGGAAAGAAAGAATTGTTGTTTGATCTAAGTTGACTGAAAATGATAAAAGAGTGCCTGATTATGTGGTAAATGAGAAAATATGTGAAAAGAGATTGGTGGAAATTTACAAGTTTGAGGTTTCTCTATTGAGAAAAGGATCTGAATATTCACTTGTAAGCTTCCCTTCGTTCCCGTCAGTGCCCGCCTCTTCTGACGTCATTTGCCTCTTCCGCGAGGGCGGGACGCTGACGGAAATGAAGGGAAGGCTTACAAGGCTAGAGACGTGCTTTCACTGCGGCTGCTGCGATGGAGGCAGGGGAGCGAGAATTGTTGAGGGTGGGTATGGATGGCTGGAAGGGGGGCAGGGGATCGAAGAGAATCGCTGGGTGGGTGTGGATGGCTGATGGGGGGGCAGGGAGAGGAGTAGAAGAATTGCTGGGTGGGTGTGGATGGCTTGAGGGGGCGATGAGGAGGAGGAGAGTTGCTGGACTGGATGGAGGAGAGGGAAGGGAGAGAGAAGAAATGCTGGACTGGATGGAGGGGAGGGAAGAGTGAGGAAGGAGATGAGATGAGGGAAAAGAAAGAGAGAAAAAACTGCACATGGTGAAGACAAATAGGGCAGAAGCTGGATCCACTGGACAGTCAAGTCTGCGGAGGACCCAGCTTTTACTTACGGATGTAGGACAAGAAATGAAGAAGAAGGCAGAAAGTAAAGAATAAATGGAAATGAAGCCCTGAAACGGAGTTAAGAGGACAGATAGCAGCAGAATCAGATACTTGGCCAGCATGATCAGAAAAAATAAAGTCACCAGACACAAAGGTAGAAAAGATAATTTTATTTTCATTATAGTGTTTTAGAATATGTCCACTTTGAGAATCAGGTGCTCAACATTAAAAGTTTATATTTATTTACTTATTTATGGCATTTTAGCACACATTAAACATGAATTAGGATGTTTTGTGGCTCTGCCATGAGAATTGTGATATTATGATCCCTTGTTTCATATTGTTGACGGTCTGCATTTTCCGTATGGTGTGGTATATTGGTGTATTAGGTTCTGCCCAGTGTAATATTTATGGGTACCGTAAGGTTCTGAGTGTGTTTTTTGCACAAAGTTGTGCATAGTGTTTTGCAGTTGAGCAATTGTGGTTAGTATATCTTTGAGCAACCACTTTATTCTTTGACATATGATACATATCTAATAACTAAATTTAATAAAAGGTATTAATTGTGACTTTTATTTTATTTATTTTTTCTGTGTTATCAGACAAGTTATGGATTTAGCTCCACCCCTGGGCCTCCACACTAACCCCGCCCCCTTTAGCCTCCCCAAACAGTGGGCCACCGACCGCGCCTAGTTGTGGGGCTGGGTTGAACTCGAATCAGGGACTGAAAAGGGGGTGGGCTGAGGCAAGTCACTGGACATGGATGGGAGTGGGGATAGGAAGCAAAGGAGAATCGTTGGACATGGATAGGAGGTTGAGGGCAGAGGAGAATTGCTGTGACATGGATGTGAGGGGGAGGGCAGGGACAGAGATGAAAAATCGCTGGACATGGGATGGAGGGGAAGGGCAGAGTAGAATTGCATGGTGGGAGGGAAGGCACGGGAGAGAAGAGAAACTGCTGGACATGGAGGGAAGGGCAAGCGAGAGAGGAGAATTGCTGGACATGGATGATGGAGGGGCAGGGGATAGAAGAACTTTGCTGGATATGGATGAGGAGTGGGCAGGGAGAATGGAGAGTTGCTGGACATGGATGGATAGAGGGAGGGAAGTCAGGAAGGAGATGCACATGGATGGAGGGGAGGGAGAGAGGAGAAATGCTGGACAGGATGGATGGAGGGGAGGGAAAGGTCAGGAAGGAGATGCACATGGATGGAGGGGAGGTAAGAGAGGAGAAATGCTGGACATGGATGGAGTGAAGGGAAGGAAAGAGAGAAGAAACATAGCACCGAGAGGGGGGCAGTGGGGGACAAAATTCCCCGGGCCTCCAAGGGGGGGCCCGATGCCGCAGTCCCACCCGCCCTCTGTCGTCGACCGTCTGCCTCCTGCATTGAAATCGCAGTCTACCTCCGTGAAGCAGCACTGCAGGCAGCAGAACACCTCCCTTCGGCCTCCTTCCCTCCCTGTGTCCCGCCCTTGTCTGACGTAACTTCCATGAGGCGGACACTAAGGAGGGAAGGAGGGCCGAAGGGAGGGCGTTCTGCTCCTTGCAGCGCTGCTTTCAACGGAGGTGAGACTTGCGATTTCAATGCAGGGGGGGCCCGGTCTGGTGGCAGACGGAGGGGGGAAGCGGCGGCGACACTCGGGGGGGGTGGAGGGGGAGCAGTGGCTTCGGCCGACCTTGGGGGGAGGATGGTGGCGACCTCGGGGGTGGGGCAGCGAGCGCAGGAGAGGGCAGGGCCCGGGGGCGGCCTTGCCCTGGGCCCGGCCCAGTCCCTCGGCTGCCCTAGCGGAGAAATGTGGACAAGGATGGAGGGAAGGAAAGACAAAGGAAGGAGAGGCACATGGAATAGAGGGGTGAGAATGAGAGGAGAAATGCTGGATATGGATGGACGGGAGGGAAGACAGAGGAAGTAGATGTACATGGATGGAGGGAAGTGAGGAGAAATGCTGGTATTGGATGGAGGGGAACTGCTGAATTTAAGGGCTGGATTGGAACACTTTGAGGGCAGATGCTAAAACTTGAAGAATAGGGACAGGGTTGCAGATGGTAGACAGGATGCATAAGAAAACAGGAGGATGGTGGACATGGTGAAGAGAAAATATCAAATGGAAAGAAGACACTGCATAAACAGAAGACACTGGGGACCAAAGCGAGAGAAAAAACTAAATGCTCAGACAACTGTCATGTGTTTTCAAGTGTGATCAAGGTGCAGTATTCTGCTAGCGTGTAGTATTTACTGCCCTTTTGTTTTGTTTTTTTCACTAGTTAGTGTATTGGTGTTTTAGAGCCCGGTGTAATTACAGTGCTGCCTTTCCACGCATAAGGTTTAGCTCGTCCTGACCTTGGAATTAGTGCTGTTTTGGTTGGTAAGGTTATGAGTGTGTTTTTGCACAAGTTTGTATATAGTGTTTTGCTGTTGGTGAGATTGTGTGTTGGCCTTACTGAGGTGGCACCAAAACATCAGAAAGGGTTTTAGAGCCTAAATCATGACATACTACCTCTTGAAGGATCTACATAGCCTATCAGTTCTAAGGTCAACACTGGCATGGTATGGGGAAAGGAGGTGGGGAAATACTACTGGAGAGGAAGAGGGAGTGCTGGGTAAGGAGGACAGAAGGAAGAAAGGAAGGAAGGAAGGAAGAAAAGGAAGGAAGGAAGAAAGAAAGGGAGAAAGAGCTGGCTTTTTGGGAATAACCATAATGAATATGTAAGATATATGCAAAATGAATATGCTAATATGCCCTGCCCCATCCTTTACCCCCCCCCCCCCCCCAAAAGAAACAGTCAAACGACACCCATGCATGGGGCCCGGATATATGTTCATACTAACTCCCCTTCTGAAATCATCTCACTGGCTACCACTTCCTCAATGCATTGCCTATAAAATTTTAATTTGGGTGTTTAAAGTTAAGACCACCCAATAGCCTGTCTTCCTAGCACATATGCTGTCCCTTAAACCCCTGCATGCTCTCTTCGTTCACAGATCAACAACACCTGATTGTTCCCTCAGATAAAGATATCATTCATGCTAAAATAAGGTGCTGCACATAGGCGGTCGGTGGCCCAACTGTTTGGGGAGGCTAAAGGTGTGGGGTTAGGGGTGGGGCCCAGGGTCAGAGCTTACATCCATAATTGTCTGAAACACCAGAAAAAAAATAAGTAAAAATAAAAGTCACAATTAATACCTTTTATTAAATGTAGATATTAGATACAGTATGTATCATATGTCAAAGAATAAAGTGGTTGACCTCAAAGCATATACTAACCACAATCGCTCAACTGCAAAACATCAAGGTCAGGTATACATATAAAGTAGCACATATAGTTTATCTTGTTGGGCAGACTGGATGAACCGTACAGGTCTTTTTCTGCCGTGACCTACTATGGTATGTATGTTGCTATGCACAAATTTGTGCAAAAACACTCTCAGAACCTTACTGGTAACATAATATTACACTGGGCAGACCCTAATACACCAATATACCACCCATACGGAAAATGCAGACCGTCAACATGTATGTTTACCTGCAAAATATTGCAAATATATGCAAGAGAAATGAAGGTTGTAAGGCCATTTTGTGTGGATATCATGAAACCCTCTGTCTAGGGCATATTCCAAGACCTGCTTGAGAATCACTGCTATAGAAATAAAGTCGGTATTTCCTCTGTAATTTTAATAATTACTTTGACTTCCATGAATATGGGAATGCTTTCAAACATATATATTTGGACATCCTGACTTAATATTTGACTTGGACATGGCTAAGAGGCTAAGACTGCACAAGGTCTGGAAATCCTTTAGAAAGAACAATGTCTATGCTGAATCATTATCTGTATGAACCTAAAGCAGGGCTCACGGACACATTGTTAATGTTCACGTCCATTCACAGAGGAGGCAATCCAAGGAAGAGAGATAACTGAGTAGCTAAATTTTCTCAACACCTTTTACTCAGTTCCTTCATGCAGTGATCTCGTTGCATAAAATCCAGACCAAACCTCTGCAGGAACCCCACAAAGTGTGAAAAAAAAAAACAGAACAAAAAAAAGGAGAAATTCATTGTGTGTGCCATCACCCAGGTCATTATCTGCTGCTGCCCCCCCCCCCCCCCCAAATGCAGAGCTGCTGTGCACTGCAGCCAAGCAGCTCTCAGAAGTTTCCTCCGATCCTTCCCGCCCTCAGCTGAGCTTCCCGAAGGACAGCCCTCCTCTCTCCATTCCCCCCCCCCCATCCCGGTGGCGTGTTTACTGTTTACTTTTAGTGGCAGCGAGTGGTGATGGCAGTGATGAAAAGAAAGCACTGTGGGCTCCTCCAGCTTCTCTCCCTTCCCTTCCCTCACACGGTCCCGCCTTCTGCGATGATGTATTTCCTGTTTCCTCGAGGCGGGACAACGTGTGAGGGAAGGGAAGGGAGAAGCTGGAGGAACCCACAGTGCTTTCTTTTTCATCACTGCCATCGCCACTCGCTGCCACTAAAAGTAAAACAGTAACACGCACCGGATGGGGGGGGGGGGGGGAATGGAGAGAGGAGGCTGTCATCGGGAAGCTCAGCTGAGGGCGGGAAGGATCGGAGCGAGAAAACTTCCGAGAGTGCTTGGCTGCAGGTGCCAGGCAGCCCCGCTTTGGGGGCGGGGGGTAGCAGCAAGGGGAAGGTTCCGGTTGGGCTGGGGAGGCTTAGCCTCCCCAGCCGCTTATACAGGGCACCTATGGTGCTGCATTTTTTCAGTACAGGGCACAGAGCTCTGGAACCAGCTCCCAGAACACTACGTACTCAGTCATACCCTGGAACAGAGTTAAAATTGATTTGAAGACCTACCTTTTTCAGCAAGCCATTCCCTAGTGACCACTGCAGGTTTTGACCACGTGAGCCTGTCCCTGACCTCATTGTGTGTTGTGTATCCGGGATGTGGCTGCGCGCAGAAGGGAAAACTCACGACTGACCTAATTGGTTTCAGCATTTTTGACTTCACTTCATCTCCTGTCTATTAATCTCCTTGCCAACAATGGCTATGCCATGTCACAAGTACCTGGCAAAATCCAAGATTCCAAGTTTATTAAGAGCTTGCTATCCCGTCTATCAGTAACACCAGCTAGGCGGCGTACAAACTATACCAAAAAAAAAGAGAAAGATAGAGAACAACATATACACCAAATAGACGAGGAAAGGCAGGGGGAACTATAATATTCAAGATAGGAAAGCAGGAGATAAATCTTGAATATTATAGTTCCCCCTGCCTTTCCTCGTCTATTTGGTGTATATTTGTGTTCTCTATCTTTCTCATATTTTTTTTTTGTATAGTTTGTACGCCGCCTAGCCGGTGTTACTGATGACGGGATAGCAAGCTCTTAATAAACTTGGAAACTTGGATTTTGCCAGGTACTTGTGACATGGCATAGCCATTGTTGGCAAGGAGGTTTAATAGACAGGAGATGAAGTGAAGACAAAATGCTGAACCCAATTAGGGCAGTCTGAGTCTTCCCTTCCCTGCGCAGCCGTCATCCCCGTATACGCAAAACAAAGCAAGCAAACCTATGAGCTGCTTCATCTACGTTTGTCAATCTTTATTGTTGGTAGCAATTTTTATTACCGTATTTTTCGGACTATAAGACGCACACGGACCATAAGACGCACCTAGGTTGTAGAGGAGGGAAATAGGAAAAAAAAAAAATTTTCCTCTTTCCCTCCTCTAAACCTAGGTGCTCTGCTCCGGTGCGTCTTGTCCGGGTGTCGGACCTCCGTTCCAGTACTTACATGATGTCCATGTGCCCTGGTGGTCTAGTGACGTCGGGGCAGAAAGGCCCCCTCTTTCCTGCCCATCGCGCTGCTCTCCGTGCTCCTCAATGCTTTCTGATGGTCTCGGCGAGATTCAAAATGGCCGCCGAGAATCTCGGCGGCCATTTTGAATATCGCCGAGACCATCAGAAGCATTGAGAAGCACGGAGAGCAGCGCGATGGGCAGGAAAGAGGGGCTCTTTCCTGCCCCGACGTCACTAGACCACCAGGCACATGGAATCATGTAAGTACTGAACGGAGGTCCGAAAACGCTACCTTCGGACTATAAGACGCACCCCCCATTTCCTCCCAATTTTTGGGGAAAAAAGTGCGTCTTATAGTCCGAAAAATACGGTAATCTCACTTATATTTTCAAACATGCCAGCTTGTGCAGCATACGGATGTAACACAGAGGAAGCATAAAAACGGATAACTTTTCATAGGTAAAGTAGTAATTGTTATAAATCTTAATCAGTGGTCAGTTGGAGGGGCAGGTTACAGGGACAACCCTAGCATGTGTTATATTCGTGCAGAGATTTTTCTTTCCTGGTAATGGGCCACTAAAATATACATCATGTTTATGAGAATCAGGTGCTTAACATTCAGAGTTTCATCTATCTATTTACGACATTCATATCCCACATTTAACATGTATTAGGTTGAATCCTGGGATCATTGAAAGCTTTATTTTTTTACCTGTGCCTAGATGGTTTGTGGGAATTTGCTCCATCTGTTTTGAAGAATGCAGTGGTATAATTATAAAATGCACTTAATATTGTCTATTACTATTATGTTACTACTGGTTGATTGATAAAACATAAGTTAACCAACAGGCTTATTTTGAAAGAGAAGGGCGCCCATCTTTCGACACAATCGGAAGATGGGCATCCATCTTCCAGGGTCGCCCAATCGGCATAATCGAAACCCGATTTTGGGCATCCTCAACTGCTTCCGTCGCTGGGACGACCAAAGTTCACGGGGGTATGACAGAAGCATAGCGAAGGCGGGACTAGGGCGGCCTAACACATGGGCGTCCTCGACCGATAATGGAAAAAGAAGGGGAGTCCATGACGAGCACTTGGCGACTTTACTTGGTAAATTTTTCTTACGACCATGTCTCAAAAAGGTGCCCGAAACTGACCAGATGACCACCAGACAGAATCGGGGATGACCTCCCTTACTCCCCCAGTGGTCACTAACCTCCTCCCACCCTAAAAAAAACTTAAAAAATATTTTTTTCCAGCCTCTATGCCAGCCTCAAATATCATACCCATCTCCATGACAGCAGTATGCAGGTCCCTGGAATAGTTTTAGTGGGTACGCAGTGCACTTCAGGCAGCTGTCCCAGGCCCATCCCCCCCTACCTGTTACACTTGTGGTGGTAAATGTGAGCCCTCCAAAACCCACCAGAAACCCACTATACCACATCTAGGTGCCCCCCTTCACCCCTAAGGCTATGGGTAGTGGTATACAGTTGTGGGGAATGGATTTTGGGGGGGCTCAGCACACAAGGTAAGGGAGTTATGCACCTGGGAGCTTTTTCTGAAGTCCACTGCAGTGCACCCCTAGCGTGCCTGGTTGGTGTCCTTGCAGTTAGGAGGACCAAGTGCACTACGAAGGCTGGCTCTTCCCACAACCAAATGGCTTGGATTTGGTCATTTCTGAGATGGACGTCTTCGGTTTCCATTGTCGTCCGAAAATTGGGGACGACCATCTCTGGGATGACCATCTCTAAGGTCGACGTAAAAGTTGAGATTTGGGCATCCCCGACCGTATTATCGAAACGAAAGATGGCCACCCATCTTGTTTTTCGATAATACAGGTTTCCCCGCCCCTTCGCAGGGACGTCCTGCAAGGAAGTCCTCAGAAAAACTTGGGCGCGTTCGATTATGCTCCTCAGTGTATTTATTTAGTTTTATGTTTCAACTGTTTTATTGACACCTCAATTTGGTACAGCACAATAGTATAAACAGTATTACAGAACGTTTCTGGTGTACTATACATAAATATCCTAAAATTTAACCAGGGTCAAACTTTTATTTTTGTTTTCCCCTCCACTCTTCCCCCCTCCCAATCTCCGCCCCATCCCCAGTATGTTTCGCAGGTGTGGGAGCTTCGTGTTGATGTACTGGTTAGGCTGTGATATGCAACTATTCGGGACCCTATGTATGCCTAAAGATCTTTCAGCTACTCAATATCCAGTCTCCATCGAGATGGGACTTTTCATTAACCGAGGGATCAAATCTTGTTCCTGGTCCCTGCAGCGATGACTTATTACCAGAGCCGTACCTCCACCATAGCATCCAACTCTCAAGACGTCCAGTCTCCTCCCGCATCTCTCCTCTAGCTACTCCCTCTCCTGCCCCCCTTCAACCTCCCCTCCCCGGCAAGCATCGAATGGAACTGTCTCACTCTCTAATTCCTGGCCTCCTCCATCCCCACCACTTCGCTTCAACTTTATCAGGCATTGAGGAGTACGCTACCGCCCTTGGGGCTAAGGGCTTGCAGATATGGCATCCAGATCTGGAGAAAATTGTGCTCTGCGTTTGGGTGATTCGCTTGGAATCTCTTGCGTCCCCAAGAGGCCAATAGGTGTACTTGGTTTCACCAGTGCCAGTAGGCCGGCTCCTCTGGGATGTCCAGTATTGCATAATACACTTCCGAGCAACCAAACTCAGTTTCCTGCATAGTTTATAGCGGGGGCACGCAGCGGGGGCAAAGGCTCCTGGCCAGCAGCGTAGCCAGACCTGACATTTTGGGCGGGCCCCGCATTAACCCTGGTGGGCTGTTTCCAACCCCACCCCTACAACAGTAATTTTTAAAATATTCCCTCCCCCCCCCCCAGGCATTTTCTTCTGTCTCCCTCGGCCTACCTTGGCAGCGCTTTCTCCCTTCGCCATCCCCTCCCTCTCTTCTGACGGCTCTCCCACGTCCGCGTGGTCTGTATTTTTAGTCCTTGAAGCGCGTTCTCCCTCCAGCACCGCACCGGCGATTCCGATAGCCTTTTGCCAGAGTGCGTCGTCGGGGACGGGGCCTCTCAGGCGCGTCCTGAGGTGGGATGCGCCTAAGGAGAAGCCCCGCCCCCGATGATGCACGCTGGCAGAAGCGACTCGGAATCGCCGGTGCAGGTCCTTGGAGGGGAGAACGGCGCTTCAGGACTAAATTAAACGAACGCACGCGGATGGGGAGAGCCAGCGGAAGAGGCAGGGAAAAGATGGCTTGGGTGGGGCTTGTTAGGGTGGGCGCTGGGCGGGCCTGAAGGAAAAGTGGCTGGGCCTGGGCCCGTCCAGGCCCACCCGTGGCTACGACTCCCTGCTCCTGGCTGATCCCAGCAAAAACTGCCTGTCCGTCCCTTGAATCTATTCCCAATCGGCTTAAAAAACCTTTTACCCGCTGCCCAAAATGAACGCACCTTGGGACATTGCCATAAGGCATGATACAGTGAGCCGGGACCCCTTCCGCATTGGAACAAGCTGAACCGTCTGGCCCTGCACATGAGCCAGCTGTGCTTTAGACAATGTAGCCTCGGAGGACTACCCTATATCCGCATTCTCTCAGCCTTTCATCCTGTACTAGCATACTAATGCCTTTCAGTGTAGCTGCCACATCCCAAGACGTTAGTGAGGACCCCTATATCTTGTTCCCATTTGTTTTTGAGATCCTCGTATTCGTCTCTTGGGTTGACGCCGGGGCCCAAGGCTGCATACAGACCAGATACCGAGTACCTCTCTGTCAACAGCTCCTCAAAAAAACCTCGAATTGCTTCCCCCATTCGCCCCTTCAGAGCTGCCTGGTTTAGGGATTTCATGTAGTGTGTAACCTGTGTATGTGCGAACCTATTGCCCCATGTTGCCCCCACCTTGTCCTGAAGGGCGTTAAATGTTTGCGTCTCCCCATTCTCCATTAATAAGTGTTCCAATTTCGTGATACCCAGCCCTTGCCACTCACCAAAGACCGGGTTGTCCAACCCCGCTTTAAATACTGGGTTGCCTATAATCGGTATCTGGTCAGTGACGTGTGGATGTCCTCCCAGCTGCCTCATCCACCATTGCCACGTCTCTCTAAGAGGTTGAAATAAAATGCTCTTTTAAAATTTGAACGGGATGAGGCGACGAGGCAAATGGAGAAGTGCCTGCACATCGTAAGGCGCAAAGAAGGCCTTCTCAAAGGTTAAGGGTGTGTAATATTGCGTGTCTTGAGAGAAATCCCCCAGATGTCGCATCAGGCATGCCTGGTTGTATAGGAACAAGTCCGGGAAGCCTATGCCTCCCTGCTTCCAGCTTCCCACTAACATGTCCTGTCTGAATTTTGGTTTCTTCCCTACCCAGCAGAACCGACTAAAAAGGCGGGTCACTCGTTTCAAATCAGTCTTCGTCAAGCGGATTGGCAGCTGTGTTTGTAAGGCATATAGCCAGCGGGGGAACAGCACCATCTGTATTAGGTGTATTCGCCCCATCAAAGACAAAGGGAGGTTCATCCATGAGTCTAATTTGTTCCTAGTATGTTCTAGTAGGATCTTGACATTTAGCTGATATAGATCTTGAGGTATTCATGTGAGTCGAATGCCTAGTATTTAAAAGAGTCTTTGGTCCATTTCAGTGGGAACCCAGGTCCCCAGTCACTTTGGTCACCGCTGGCGAGGCCAGAGCTTCAGACTTGTCCAAGTTTATTCTAAAGCCTGCATAATCCTCCGTATTCACGGAATGCCTCCAATAATGTGTCTAGCGATTCTCTCGGGTTCGTGAGGTGTACCAGGAGATCGTCTGCGAATGCTGCGATCTTAAACATGTGGGGTCCCACTCTGACTCCCTGAATCATAGGGTTTTCCATATCTCTCTTATAAGGGGGTCTAAAGTCAGTACAAAAAGAAGGGGGGATAGTGGGCATCCCTGCCTCGTGCCCCTCCTAATAGGAAAGCTCTCCGACTCAAGCCCATTTATCCACATTGTTGCACTAGGATTAGCATATAGGACTGAATCGCTTCTGACAAACCGCCCGGAGAACCATAGCTTCCAAGGTGGCAAAGAGGAAGTCCCAGTGGACTTTGTCGAAAGCTTTTTCCGCGTTCGAAGCTAACAAGCAATGGACGCTGAGGTTACCCTGTGAGTTGTGTTCCAATGAATGTCGGATCTTCCTCAAATTTTGCTCACCGCCCTACCTCCCACAAAGCCAACTGGCTTTCATGTATCAGTCTAGGCAATAGTCTGCCAGCCTGTTGGGCCAAACTTTTTGCCAGCAGCTTAGCATCATAGTTCAGTAGGGAGATAGGGCAGTACGAGGTCGGCTCTAAAGGGTCCCTCCAGCTTAGCAAGACTATTATGTGGGCTTCTGTTCAAATCGGGGGGGCATTGCCTGTTTCTCTATTAGTTGATTTAAAAAATCTAGTAAGAGCTGGTATAACGCCTCCCTCCATCAATTTGTAGAATTCCCCTCGAAGGCCATCTGGTCCTGGGGCCTTTAACCGTGGGCTTCGTGTTATAGCCAAACTAACTTATTTTCCGTTATTAATTGGTTAAGGCTGTCCAGCTCCTGTGTTGTGAGTCTTGGCAGTGCTATGTTATCTAAGTACATCTGGCTAGGAAGGCCCTCTTCCTCTGGAGCGGCATATAGCCCCCTATAAATGTCTGGAAAGTGTCACAAATTGCCTTATCTGTTGTGTGGAGACCTCCCCCTTTTTGCCGAAGTGCCAAGATATTTCGAGTCCCACCCCGAGGAGTAATTACTTTCGACATCAGTCTGCCCGTTTATTACCCATGCTTATAAAGCATGTAGCGGTAATAGGTCTGGGACTTATGTGCCCTCCCCTTGTAGCCAGTACGTTCAGGGCGGTCTGAAGCTCTAGCATTTGCGGCTTGTCTCCTATTGCATGTGTGTCCCCATATTCTCTTCGCGCCTGACACAGCTGTTTACTGAGACGTAATATCTCTCTGTCCCGTGCTTTCCTCACATAATGTGCATGACTTATAATTTCCCCTTTAAGAACCGCCTTAGCCGCTTCCCAGAACAAAACAGGGTCGTCTAAGTGTTTCTTGGTTATGGTGTTATATTTTGCCCAGCTAGCATGTAAGCGGCCCTTAAGCACTGGATCCGAACTTAGTTCCAGGGGGAATTGCCATCTATATTTCTGTTGGGGCCATACCCCCAGGCATCACTCAATTTTGACCCAGGCATGATCAGATACGCATATGGTCCAATTTCTGCCGTGGTCACCTCCCGAACATTTGGCGCTGATGTCAGAATATAGTCAATTCGCGACTGAGTCGAATGGGCCCGTGAAGGTGAGGTTATAGTCTTTCTCCGCCTGGGTGCAACACCCGCCAGACATCAATGAGGTCTAACAAACTGGCCCATCTGCAGGAGTCCTTTGTTATTATAGTAAGAAGCTGCCCCGGGGCTGATCTGTCCAGTAAGGGGTCCCAGGCTGCATTAAAGTCTCCCCCCACTACCATGGCTGTGTGTGATTGTTTTAACAAGAAGCTTGAGCAGGCTTTGGAAAAATCTCCGGTCGTAGCTATTTGGGGCATATATGTTGCAGATTAGCAGTCTCTGCCCGCCCGACAACCGCTTCCAGAATGACATATCGTTCTGCAGCGTCAATCAGAAGTGGTTTGATCGCTGAGGCTATACCTTTTCTAAATAGCACCGCTACTCGTCCCTTTTTGCCTTTGCATTCGCAGCAATACAGTTCCCTACCACCATTTGTTGAGTTTGGCGTGCTCGGTTTGGATCTAAGGCGTCTCCTGTAGGAGTGCAATATCCGTTTTCTGCCTTTTAGCTGTTGTATATCTTAGATCTTTTTATTGGCGAGTTCACCCCGCCTACATTCCATGATATAATTCTTACTATTTTGTTATATATAATTGGAATAGTTGATGCCATGTAAGACTGCTTTTGTATGCCCCGAGAGCAGCCCAACCTTGCCCTCTCTGGCTCTTAATTCCAACTTGTCCTCAAAGCTCTGAGTCCTAAGCCCAATCCAAACTGTATAGCCCGCTCCTTACCCACAAAGCTCTTTTCATGGGAAATTGGTGTTACTAGGCCCCACGCAAATCCTCGTTGTCGTCCTTTACCACTTCTCCTCTTAGATCTCATCCCCTGCTTACCGTACCCGCATCCCCCCCCCTCCTCCCATCTCCCCTCCCCCGCCTCTAACCCCCCTGTCCCCTATGTCCGGGCCCACTAAATGGGACCATAACTTCCTTACGTCCCTCCCTCGCTCCTCCCTCCTTTTTTAAACAGTAAACAAATAGAACAGAAAAAACAGTAAACAGTTCCCCCCAATATTCAGCTGGTCAAGAGTTGTAGTGTCGTAGCCCCTCACCAGGGCTTTACCTACTCCACTCTTTATCCATGTCCTCTGCAGGTGAATGTATCCAGCATCCAGGGACTCTAACTTTATAGCTGCAGCAGTCAAACAAGGCAGTCCTTCCGTAGCCAGGTAGTCCGCCTCTTTGGTGAGCTAGAACTGCTGCTGTATTAACTTAACTTAATCCCCCAACTGGGTCAGTCCAAAAAGAAAAGGGAAAATATTATGTCTCTCCACGTTCAAGTGTCTTCTCTCCTCCATGATCGCCAAAGCTGCCTTGTTAATTGAATTAAGCAAAAACGCTCCTTGCATCTTTCCGTACTAGGCCACCGCCTCACGACTCCGCATCTCCGCTCAGTAAATTGTAATCCTCTCGCTATTCAGCGCTCCTCGGGTGTTGTTGCCCTCCAATTGTCTCAAGAAAATCCTGTGCCGCTTCAGCCGTTTTCATAGATTTTTGAGGTGCCATTATAGGTCACTCGCAGCTTCGCGGGGTACTGCAGTGCAAATCTGATTTTTTTGTGAAACAATTGTGAGCAGACCTCTGAGAACTTGCAGGCGTTTGGGCTGCCACCCCTGCAGAGTAGTCCCTGAAAGCAGCGGATCGTTGACCCTTCATATGTTAAGGCATTGCCGGATCGGAGCGTTGCAGCACCTCTTGCTTCTGGGCGTAGTTCAAAAAGCGCATTATCACCACCCGAGGTTTATTTGAACCAGTTAGTTTTAGCTCCCAACCTGTGCGCCCGTTCTATACGAAGGGGCCCCATGGATTCTGGGAGATGTAGTTCAGCTGTAATCCACCTAGTCAGAAAGACCTCTAAGCCCCGTTCTCCAACACTTTCCGGCAGACCGATCATACGAATATTATTCCTCCTGGACCTGTTCTCTAGGTCTTCGATTTTGTCTTCCAATCTCCTGCAGTTGCTTTTTTCATGGAGGTCTGTGAGCCCTCTACCTCGGCCATTCTGTCTTCTACTTCGCCTACTCGCGTCTGGAATACAGCACAGTCACGCAAAAGGTCAGTCAGCTGAGCCTGTACTTTCTCCAGCTTCGAATCTATAGGGGATAATCGCCGTTCCAGCAAAGCCTCCATTATTGTTGACATTTCTGCCGTGATTTCAGCAACCCACGCTGACGTTACTGGAGGGCCGGGCGGGCTTACGGGTGGCGCCATCTTGTCTTCTCCCCTGCCTCGGAGCTTATCTTTAAGTGCGGTCTTCATCGCCATTGCGCCGCCGGACAGATCGCGGATGTTTTCGCCTGCCGCTGGGAGTCTTGCCGTCACTGAAGGTGCGGTTTGCGGCTCAGGGGGTTCCGTTCTTCAGGTTTTGGAGGAGGTCGGGAGCCGGAGAGGTCGCGAGTTTCAACCTCTCACGGACATGACGTCACCGGAAGCTCTTTATTTAGTTTTTAGTGTAGAAAAATGATCACAAAATACAGAGTTTGAAATTGCTATTTCTATTCTGTTCAATTCTGGTCGCCGCATCTCAAAAAAGATATAGTGGAATTAGAAAAGGTGCAGAGAAGGGTCAAAAATGATAAAGGGGATGGGATGACTTCCCTATGAGGAAAGGCTAAAGTGGCTAGGGCTCTTCAGCTTGGAGAAAAGGCGGCTGAGGGGAGATATGATACAGGTCTATAAAATAATGAGTGGAGTTGAATGGGTAGATGTGAAGCGTCTGTTTCTGCTTTCCAAAAATACTAGGACTAGGGGGCATGCGATGAAGCTACAATGTAGTAAATTTAAAACGAATCAGAGAAAATGTTTCTTCACTCAACGTGTAATTAAACTCTGGAATTCATTGCCAGAGAATATGGTAAAGGCGGTTAGCTTGGTGGAGTTTAAAAAAAGTTTGGACAGCTTCCTAAGGTAAAAATCCATAGATCATTATTAAATGGACTTGAGGAAAATCCACTATTTTTGGGATAAGAAGTATAAAATGTTTTGTACTCTTTTGGGATCTTGCCAGGTATTTGTGACCTGGATTGGCCACTGTTGGAAACAGAATGCTGGGCTTGATGGACCTTTGGTCTTTCCCAGTATGGCAATACTTACGTACTTATGTACCAGCTATAATAATTTTTAAGCTGTTTTTGTGATATTCATGTCATGATATTTATATCTACACTATATGGGAAGCTTTCAAATAAATTAAAAAGCTGTCCAATAAATTAAAAAAAATCTTTTGTCCTCCAACTTTTAAGGCACTGCCTATTCAATTGAAACAGCTTTAGACTAGTTACAGATGAACCAACAATAAAAAGCAACAACAACAATGTGGATGCAACAGCTCATAGGTTTGCTTGCTTTGTTTTGAGTAAACGGGGATGACAGCTGTCCTGGGAAGGGGAAACTCAAATTGTCCTAATTGGCTTCCTTGTTTACAATGGACTAGATAGGCTCACTTCCACTCCCGTTTATTAAACCTCCTTGATTGTAAACAGGCTACTGGGCTAGATGGACCATCGTTCTGTTCCAGTATGGCTATTCTTATGTTTCTGATTTTATAAGCCACTTAGATGTTTTGTGATTTGTGGTATATTAAATAAAGCTGAACCTTGAACTGGATTCCAGAGAGAATTTACTACTACAGTGGGCTAGGTAAACTGAGATTAAAAATCTGTGTTATGAAAAGTGGATTGGAGAAAAGAGAGTATCCAAATCAGTAATCAGTTTCAGGTTTCCTGGATGGTTTTAATTTTAGCAGCCATATTAGTAAACTTAGTTTAATATCAAGATCTTGATATGAAAGAAAACAAAGTAAAGCACTAGCAGATAACAGAAAGCTGTGCAAAACACTTCAGAAAGCATGCAAGCAGGTTACTATGCAATTTGTACTGTATAATAATGTGGGTTACTAATTCCCACAGTGTTATATGAGAAAGAGACTTAATCAATGTTAATTTGTGACATACTATGAAGCAAATTTTAGCAAAGACATACATCAGATTTAAGATGTCCAAGTTGGGACACCTCAAGTACCACTACTATTTTAGAACAGGATCTGCTAATGTAAAACCTGTTCTAAAGTACATAGAGAAAAGAATGTTTGTACTCTGGTTACGTGCATCCATTTTAGAATCATAAATATCTAAGGGGGTCTTTTACTATGCTGCGGTAGCATTTTTAGCTCACAGTAGAACTCAGCGGCTGGCATCAAGGAAAGTGGAGACCCTCTCTATGCAGGTCACTCCCAGTGTGCAAGGGACTCTTAGCCATACGGACCGACGCACCCGATGCCAACACCAACATCGAGGCTTCGGACTCGGCTCCAAAAATCTTTTCTCCATGAGCCTCTCTGGCTAACTGTGTTCCCTTCTTCATACGAAGACAGAGAATACAGTTTGCAGGGGTATGATCAGGCCCTAAACACTGAAGACAGCAAGAATGGGTGTCTTTGCCAGACATGGTCCTATTGCACCGAGTGCAGCACTTGAAGCCACCGGAAACTTTTGATGAAATGAAAGGTAAAATAAAGAAAACTTTAAAAAGAGGCAAAAAATAATCTAAAAACAAAATACAGGGAAGGAATAAAATAAAGAAAAACCCTGAGAGAGGTACATAAAAAAACAAAAAGGAAGAAACAAAAAAGACCGAAGGCCAAATCAGCAGTGATGAGTGGGAATAAACGTGTCCTCTCCTCACCATGGAAAAAAAGAGAACTGCTGGTCCCGTGCTCTTGCAGGGGGTAGGAAGGCACTCATGCATGCGCGGTGGAGCACATCTCATGCTCAAAGACAAGCTCCAGACTGGAAACATGTGAGAATTAAAGGCCGGCTTGTCCTCGGAGAAAAAGAATTTTCATGTAACTTCACTGAGTGTCCCCTAGTCTTTGTACTTTTTGAAAGAGTAAAAAATCATTTCACTTCTACTTGTTCTTCCCTAGTTTCTGGAATCCAGTGGATTGGAGGACCCGGAGCATGGTTTTGCTAGAGGTAGATCTTGTCAGACAAATCTCATTAATTTCTTTGAGTGGGTGATCAGATACTTGGATTGAGGGAAAACGCTAAATATGGTGTACTTAGATTTTAGCAAAGCTTTTGACACGATTCTGTATAGGTGACTGATAAATAAACTGAGTGCCCTTAGAATGGCCCAGTAACTGACTGTGTTAGAAACTGGTTGAGAGAAAGGCAATAGAGGGGACTGATAAACAGAGTTAACTCAAAGGAAAGGTATGTTTCCAGTGGTGTGCCACAAGGATTGGTCCTTGTCCAGTCCTTTTTAATATTTTTGTCAGCAATATTGTGTAAGGGCTGTCTGGTAAGGTTTACCTCTTTGCAGATAAAACCAACATCTGCAAAAGGGTGGAACCCTGGTGGTGTGCATAGCATGAGTAGGATCTAGCAAAGCTTTTAGAATGATGTAGAATTTGTCAGCTAAGATTTATTGCTTTAAAAAAATGCAGGGCCGTGCATTTGGGAACTGTACAGTGCATGAAAAAAGAACGGGATTTGTGGATGTTTGTATCTGATGATATTAAGGTGGCTGAACAGGTAGGAAAGCTGACAACAAAAGCCAGAAGGATGTTTGGGTGCATAGGTAGAAGAATGGCTAGCAGGGCCGCCAAGAGACTGAACCGGGTCCGGGGCCCCCAGATCGCGGCCGATCCACCATAATCGTCACTGCTGACCCCCCCCCCCCACCCCAGATCCCGAGGCCCTGCCAGCAGAAGACGTCTTCCTTCAGTGCTGCTCTTCTGCCGATTGCCCACCCCTGTAGCTGCTTTTTGTCTCAGGGTATGCTCGGTTTCAAAACAGAGCATGTGTCCTGAGAGGAAAAACCGCCACTCAGCTGGGCAGAAGAGCAGCACTGGAGTTGCTCCTCCTGGTCCTCCCCAGCTGCCAAGGGGGGCCTGGCCGCTGTTCCGGAGTTTTCTCTCTCCTGTTCCTGTTGGGACGCGATCACTCGGGTCTTGACAGGAGCAAGAGAGAGAGAGAGACCCCAGCACTAGGCCCCCCCTTGGAAGCCTGGGCCCAGGGAATTTTGTCCCCCCCCTCTCGGCTGCCCTGCAAGAAAAAGATGGTGACAGCGCCTCTGTATAAGTTTCTAGTAAGACTCCATTTAGCATGCTGTGTACAATTCTGGAGACCACACCTTTCAAAGGCAAACTGGATGGAGTTGGTCCAGAGGACAGCTACTAAAATGGTCAGTAGACTTTGCCATAAAGCATATGGGGACAGACAAGACCTCAATTATACTTTGGAGGAAAGGCAGGAGAGGGAAGATTTGATGGAGATATTTAAATAGCCCCATGGCAAAATTGCACAGGAGGCAAGTCTCTTTCAACTAAAAGGAACCTATTAAATGAGGGAGCATAGGATAAAGGCGAAAGAGTATAGACTCCGGTGTTATCTAAGGAAATACCTCTTTATGGAAAGGGTGGTGTTTAGGTAGAATGGTCTCAAGGTGGATGGAGACAACAATGTCTGATTTTGAGAAAGTGTTGGACAAGCACATAGGATCTCTTAGGAAGAGGAAAAGATATTACATGGTATGAACACACACACACATACGTTACAAAAAAATTCCATGAGCCATGCTCTGTATGTTTCGGCCACTGAGGCTTTGTTACATGAAGCTCAATGCCGTAAGTATAACCCTGGCACATGAAATCACCTGAAGTCTCTATTTTTTATGAAGTCTTTTATTGAATAAATCACAGATAATTTACTCACAGATAGATGTTCAGAAATGTTGCTTCAGAATACAGAGACTTCTTAATCTGGAGGTTGTAGGAGGTGGGAATCTGAGGAGAGGTAGTTGTATTGCAGGGGGGAGAGAGGGTAGTTGAGCAGATAGAGATAGTCCAAAGCTGGATGACTGGAATGTGCGATATCTCATTTGGAGAGAGAGATTCTCAGGGTAAAAATCCAGGTTCTTTACAAGGAGTTCTCAGCAAGACAGAGCTATCTGGCATAGGATGGTGCAAGCTCCATGTCTCTGGCCAGGTGGTATTGGAATGCCTCGTGGCTCAGAGGACAAAGGGGGGTTGGAGTTTTGCACAGGCTCAGAGAGGAGCAGATAGAGGCCAATGGGAACAGAGCCTGCCATCAGGTAGCACGGGGTGGTCCTAGGGATAGGAGGGGAAGGTCATACCTGGCTGACCTCTCAGGGCAGAGATAGTAAGGCTGAACAAGAAGTCATAGCAGAAAGACAAAAGAACCAAGCTCGGCAGAGAGGGAAAGGAGATCTGGGCAGCCTCACAACCAGTGGTAACAACTCTTGCACAACCAAGCAAGTGTGGTTGCACTGCCCATGAACTACATTAACCACAATGCCTTGCTCATATATCTTTACAATGAGAGACTGCCCAGCGAAAGTCCTTAGAAATGAGAATAACAGTAAAGGCATTACACACGTTTTAGGATCACGTTATGAACTATTGCAAGGCTGTCGGGGGACAGAACACTGTATGTTTTCTTCACTTATTCAAATAAAAGTTTTTTTAGGGGGAGGAGGACGGTCTGAAGATGGATTTTTGTGAAAAATGAACATGAAAATAATGCAGTGTGTAGTTTAAGTACCTGAGTCCTGCTGCGATTTTTTTTAATTATTATTATTATTATTATTATTAAGGTTTTTATAGTTTAAATTCCAAATAGAATTCAGAAATTAACATCCATAACAAGAATATATACATAGGAAAAAGAAATATAAATATCAATTTCTATAATAGTAGTCTAATGTACTTAGTCCCCATCATGGTGAGGGAGAAAGCAATAACAAAACAGTAAGATGATTCAAAACAAATCTATCTGGTGGTACATTCGTATTTCTGACTTATCTAATCCCCAATGCTAAATAGGAAAACTATACTGTGTTTTTTTTTGTCATGAGAGAGGTCAAAAAAGACAAATTGATTCCCTTGCCAAGATACAAACATTTATAGGGGAATTTTTTTTTAAGGTTCCCCCTACTTGCAAAACCTTTAATTTAAAATACAGAAACTGTTTCCTCCTCAGCTGTATGGCTTTCTTGCCATATTCAGGAACATCTGGATTTTTTGACCACAAAAAAGGAAATAGGATTTCAATACATGCATTTTATCCTTCTCTGCTGAAAATGTGACGAGAAGGATGACTCGAGTGGAAATAACTGTAGAAGATTCTACAAAATAAGTTAAAATAAGAGAGCCATCCTCTAAGAAGTCAAAGGCCACTTTATAAACATTAACTGCCCAGATCTTAGAAGGAAGATAATAACACTGAGCAATTTTTATATCTTCAGACAATAGCAGCACTTATTTAAAACATTTAGAAAGGAAAATAGGAAAAATCCTGCTGTAATTTTAGGGAGTCTTTTTTAGTAAGCCAAAGTAGCATTTTTAGATATCGTGGCTTAGTAAAAGACCCCCTTAATGTTCTAAGTCATTAACAAGCACAGCAGAGAAATGGATTACTGAGACCGAGTCAGCATGGCTTTTGTGTGGGGAAATCTTGCCTGACCAATTTACTTCAATTCTTTGAAGGAGTGAACAAACATGTGGACAAAGGGGAGTCGGTTGATATGTGTATCTGGATTTCAAAGGCGTTTGACAAGGTACCTCATGAAAGGCTACAGAGGAAATTGGAGGGTCATGGGATAGGAGGAAATGTCCTATTGTGGATTAAAACTGGTTGAAGGATAGGAAACAGAGAGTGGGGTTAAATGGGCAGTATTCACAATGGAGAAGGTAGTTAGTGGGGTTCCTCAGGGGTCCGTGCTAGGACCGCTGCTTTTAATATATTTATAAATATTTAGAGATGGGAGGTAACTAGCGAGGTAATTAAATTTGCTGATGACACAAAGTTATTCAAAGTCGTTAAATCGCGACAGGATTGTGAAAAATTACAAGAGGACCTTACGAGACTGGGAGACTGGGCAGCTAAATGGCAGATGATGTTTAATGTGAGCAAGTGCAAGGTGATGCATGTGGGAAAAAAGAACCGAATTATAGCTACGTCATGCAAGGTTCCACGTTAGGAGTTACGGACCAAGAAAGGGATCTGGGTGTCGTCGTCGATAACAGCACTGAAACCTTCTGCTCAGTGTGCTGCTGCGGCTAAGAAAGCGAATAGAATGTTGGGTATTATTAGGAAAGGTATGGAAAAACCGGTGTGAGGATGTTATAATGCCGTTGTATCGCTCCATGGTGCGACCGCACCTTGAGTATTGTGTTCAATTCTGGTTGCCGCATCTCAAGAAAGATATAGTAGAATTGGAAAAGGTGGCAGCGAAGGGGCGACTAAAATGATAGCGGGGAGGGGACGACTTCCCTATGAAGAAAGACTAAGGAGGCTAGGGCTATACAGCTTGGAGAAGAGACGGCTGAGGGAGACATGATAGAGGTATATAAAATAATGAGTGGAGTGGAACAGGTGGATGTGAAGCGTCTGTTCACGCTTTCCAAAAATACTAGGACTAGGGGGCATGCGATGAAACTACAGTATAGTAAATTAAAACAAATCGGAGAAATTTTTCTTCACCTAACGTGTAATTAAACTCTGGAATTCGTTGCCGGAGAAAGTGGTGAAGGCGGTTAGCTTAGCAGAGTTTAAAAAGGGGTTGGACGGATTCCTAAAGGACAAGTCCATAAACCGCTACTAAACGGACTTGGAAAAATCCAAAATTCCAGGAATAACATGTATAGAATGTTTGTACGTTTGGGAAGCTTGCCAGGTGCCCTTGGCCTGGATTGGCCGCTGTCGTGGACAGGATGCTGGGCTCGATGGACCCTTGGTCTTTTCCCAGTATGGCATTACTTATGTACTTATGTACTTACAATTTACATATTTTACCAATTCAACCAGCAGACCCAAGGTATGGATTTGTATTTGTGTTTGTATGGGCTTTCTGTCATCAGGATAAACTTAATTGTCTTAAGTCTTTTCTTTAAAGAAAAACACAAAACTAACCCCCTTGTTTACTAAGCCGTGTTCACTTTGAATGGCTGTGCCTGCATTGCAGCGCAGCAGCCGCTAGCATGGCTTAGTAAACAGGGAGAGGGTAACAGTGGCGTAGCCACAGGTGGGGCCTGGGTGGGCCCACTTTGGACTCAGGCCCACCCAAAATTATGACACTCTTGCTGTGGCTGGTGGTGATCTCCAAATCTTGAAAGCTGAACATTTTCTTTCCTTGGGCAGCCAGTGCTCTTCCAAATGTCAGCCAGCAGCTCTTGTCTTGAGCTGATGCTGAGACCAGCCCTTCTACACATGCTTAGTTTTTGCACATGCAAAAGCACTGAGCATATATGGCCTGCCGGCAGCAGCATCAGCTTGAGGCAAGTGCTGCCAGCCGCTGTTTGGAAGAGTGCTGGCTGCTCGAGGAAGAGGAGGAAATCTTTAGCTGACAGGGTTTAGGGATCCCCGCCAGCTCAAACATTTAATATTTGGGGTTTGTGAGCAGGGAGGGGTGGAGAGAGGGGCAAACCAGAGGAGGGCCAAATTCTATGCCCACCTACCCTGGGCTCAGGCCCACCCAAAATTAACCATCTGGCTACGCCCCTGGGTAAATTAGGTTTATAAAAATATGACAGTACCTTCACGGTTGTCTTTGTCTCAAATTTAAAAGCTTTGGTCTGTCCATTTTCCAAGTACACCTTGAGAACATTGGGCATGAATAATAGTGAATTTCCCTATAAAACAAAAAGATATTACATTATTCAGGATTCATACATATCATGATATGGTTGTTTGCTGAGAAATATGATTAGTAAATAATTTTACATTGTACTGAATCAGATTTGATTATGACCAAAAAAAGGTAGTACAATATTCTTTAATGTCAGGTTGATTGCATAATATTGAAATAGCACATTCTGGGCATAATGATTTATAGGATAATTTTATAACTGAACAAAGCACATATTTTTCTCAATTTTCAGATTTTCAAAGTGAAAATTATCCAAGGAAAATTATGCACACACATTCATACCTGCTCTTTGGCATGCACAAATGTTCAGAGTTATTGTAGACATATATGACAAGTTTTCAAAAGTATGCAAGTATAAACCTCTGGTAAATCTCACCCCTGGAAAAGCCTTTGCTTAGTCCAGGAAAACTTACACACACAAGATTTTGAAACATAAATTTATATGGGGAAAGTGTGTTTACTTTCCATCCCTTTCCTGGAACTTTAGGAACGTAAAATTAAATCCACAATAAAAAATGTTGAATGTAAAATCTTGTGCCAAAAGCATTATGGGTGTAACATCATGAGAATTTTAACAACTCTTTGTGCTGTTTTAAATTCTCTATGCCATGCACAGTTCATTCAGGCCATTAAGTTAGTGCTTCCATTGCTGGACTATGGCAACCCTAGCAGCATAGGCGCCCTGTATAAGAGGCTTGTGACCTTCCCCACCTGCCTATCTGCCAAGACTAGACTACCGACAAAATCTTCTGCTGCCGCCGCTTCTGTTGAGCAGCGGCAGGAGCAAGACCTACGCTGATCCGCTGCCGCCGCTTCTCTCCACAGCCAGCATAAGAAGAAAAAGAAGCGCGGGGCCGCAGCAGCCCTCAGACATGCACTGTCGGCTCTGCCGTTCTCTGCCCACTGACGTCAATTTCCCGTTCCGGGGGCAGAGGACCGGCAGAGCCGACAGCGCATGTCTGAAGGCTGCTGCAGCCCCACGCTTCTTTTTCTTCTTATGTTAGCGCTGCTGTAAAGAGGTCCGGAGGGAGAGAAGAGAACGTGGCTGGAAACTGTAGGAGGAGAGAGAGGGGAGAGCAGGGAGAGCCAGATAGAGATAGGGAGAGAAAGAGGGGACATGGAAAAGAGCAGGGGAGAGCCAGAGAGAGATGGGGAGAGAAAGAGGGGGCTATGGAAAAGAGCAGGGGAGAGCCAGGGACATGGAAAAGAGCAGGGGAGAGCCAGATAGAGATAGGGAGAGAAGAGGGGACATGGAAAAGAACAGGGGAGAGCCAGGGACATGGAAAAGAGCAGGGGAGAGCCAGATAGAGATAGGGAGAGGAAAGAGGGGACATGGAAAAGAACAGGGGAGAGCCAGGGACATGGAAAAGAGCAGGAAGAGCTAGAGAGAGATGGTGAGAGACAGAGGGGACATGGAAAAAGAACAGGTGAGAACCAGAGAGAAGATGCTGGATGGAAGAGGGTACAGAGAGAGAGAGAGAGATGAGTGGAAAGATGGGGAGAGAAAGAGGGGACATGGGCAGGAGAGAGAAGAAAAGCTGCTGGGGAGAAACTGGGGGAGACCCTAGCAGTCAGACTGAGAAATGCTGGATGAAAGGAGGGAGAAAGAGGAAAAATGCTGGAAGGAGGGGGGCAGAATGAGGGAAGATACTGGTAGGGAGGGAAAGAGAAAAGACACTGGAAGGATGGGGTGAGAGAGGACATGTTGAATGGAAAAGGGTCGAGAGAGAGAGAGAAAGAGAACTGTCTAGAAGGAAGGGGAGATAGAGGGAGACAATGGATGGAAGGATTGGGAGAGGGTAATGGATGGAAGGATGGAGAGAGAAAGAAAGAAAGAGGGATGACACTGGATGGAAGGGTAGGAGAGAAAGAGGGAAGGTGCTGGACATGGATGAAGGGGAGGGAAGTATATGCACATGGATGGAGGGGAGTGAGGAGAAATGCTGAATATGGATGGAAGGGAAACTGCTGAATTTAAGAGCTGGATCGGGACACTGAAGGATAGGGACAGGGCTACAGATGGTAGACAGGACGCATAAGGACACAGGAGGATGATGGACATGGTGAGAGAGAAAATATCAAATGGAAAGAAGACACTGCATAAAAGAGAAGACACTGGGACCAAAGCGAATAGAAAAACTAAATGATCAGACAACAAAAGTAGAAAAAAGTATTTTATTCAGAATTTATTAACTGGAATATGTCAGCTTTTGGAAATGTGCATCTGTGATATTTTGCATGGAAGTTTCAATTTTTCTAGTATTGCTGCATGCTGAGTCTGACTTCTTGTGGTAACTTTCCAGTTCAGTATTTTGCTTTCATATCTGTTGTGTCATGTGTTTTTCATGTGTGATCAAGGTGCAGTATTCTGCTAGCGAGTAGTATTTTCAGCCAGGGGCGTAGCCAGACACCCAATTTTGGGTGGCCCTGAGCCCAAGATGGGTGGGCAGAAGAACTCTGCCCTGTCCCACAAGTGATTTGGTCTCTCTCTCTCTCTCTCTCTCTCTCGCCTGCATGCCATATGGTCTCTCAAACATCCCCCTCCCCCGCATACCTTTTAAATAGATTTTCACTGGCAGTGAGAAGCAACTAATACACACTGCTCATGTTGGCCCCACAGCCTTCCCTGATGCAACTTCCTGTTTCCACTTAGGTGGGAATACATCAGAGAAAAGGCTGTGGGGCCGGTGCAAGCAGTATTTTTTATTTTTCTTACATTTGTACCCCGCGCTTTCCCACTCATAGCAGGTTCAATGCGGCTTACATATTATATACAGGTACTTATTTGTACCTGGGGCAATGGAGGGTTAAGTGACTTGCCCAGAGTCACAAGGAGCTGCCTATGCTTCTCGCTGCAGTTTACAAGGTACGCAGAAGGGACAGCTGTTGGGAGTTTTCAGCTGGTGGGGCACACCCTTGGCTATGCCACTGTTTTCAGCCCTTTTTGGTTTTGTTTTGTTTTTTTGTTTCACTAGGTTGTGTACTGGTGTTTTAGAGCCCGGTGTAATTACAGCGCTACCTTTCCACGCATAAGGTTGTAGCTCGTCCTGTCCTTGGAATTAGTACTGTTATGGTTTGGTGAGGTTCTGAGTGTGTTTTTGCACAAGTTTGTGTATAGTGTTTTGCAGTTGAGCAATTGTGGTTAGTATACAGTGGGGGAAATAAGTATTTGATCCCTTGCTGATTTTGTAAGTTTGCCCACTGACAAAGACATGAGCAGCCCATAATTGAAGGGTAGGTTATTGGTAACAGTGAGAGATAGCACATCACAAATTAAATCCGGAAAATCACATTGTGGAAAGTATATGAATTTATTTGCATTCTGCAGAGGGAAATAAGTATTTGATCCCTCTGGCAAACAAGACCTAATACTTGGTGGCAAAACCCTTGTTGGCAAGCACAGCGGTCAGACGTCTTCTGTAGTTGATGATGAGGTTTGCACACATGTCAGGAGGAATTTTGGTCCACTCCTCTTTGCAGATCATCTCTAAATCATTAAGAGTTCTGGGCTGTCGCTTGGCAACTCGCAGCTTCAGCTCCCTCCATAAGTTTTCAATGGGATTAAGGTCTGGTGACTGGCTAGGCCACTCCATGACCCTAATGTGCTTCTTCCTGAGCCACTCCTTTGTTGCCTTGGCTGTATGTTTTGGGTCATTGTCGTGCTGGAAGACCCAGCCACGACCCATTTTTAAGGCCCTGGCGGAGGGAAGGAGGTTGTCACTCAGAATTGTACGGTACATGGCCCCATCCATTCTCCCATTGATGCGGTGAAGTAGTCCTGTGCCCTTAGCAGAGAAACACCCCCAAAACATAACATTTCCACCTCCATGCTTGACAGTGGGGACGGTGTTCTTTGGGTCATAGGCAGCATTTCTCTTCCTCCAAACACGGCGAGTTGAGTTCATGCCAAAGAGCTCAATTTTGTCTCATCTGACCACAGCACCTTCTCCCAATCACTCTCGGCATCATCCAGGTGTTCACTGGCAAACTTCAGACGGGCCGTCACATGTGCCTTCCGGAGCAGGGGACCTTGCGGGCACTGCAGGATTGCAATCCGTTATGTCGTAATGTGTTACCAATGGTTTCGTGGTGACAGTGGTCCCAGCTGCCTTGAGATCATTGACAAGTTCCCCCCTTGTAGTTGTAGGCTGATTTCTAACCTTCCTCATGATCAAGGATACCCCACGAGGTGAGATTTTGCGTGGAGCCCCAGATCTTTGTCGATTGACAGTCATTTTGTACTTCTTCCATTTTCTTACTATGGCACCAACAGTTGTCTCCTTCTCGCCCAGCGTCTTACTGATGGTTTTGTAGCCCATTCCAGCCTTGTGCAGGTGTATGATCTTGTCCCTGACATCCTTAGACAGCTCCTTGCTCTTGGCCATTTTGTAGAGGTTAGAGTCTGACTGATTCACTGAGTCTGTGAACAGGTGTCTTTCATACAGGTGACCATTGCCGACAGCTGTCTGTCATGCAGGTAACGAGTTGATTTGGAGCATCTACCTGGTCTGTAGGGGCCAGCTCTCTTACTGGTTGGTGGGGGATCAAATACTTATTTCCCTCTGCAGAATGCAAATAAATTCATATACTTTCCACAATGTGATTTTCCGGATTTAATTTGTGATGTGCTATCTCTCACTGTTACCAATAACCTACCCTTCAATTATGGGCTGCTCATGTCTTTGTCAGTGGGCAAACTTACAAAATCAGCAAGGGATCAAATACTTATTTCCCCCACTGTATACTTTGAGCAACCACTTTATTCTTTGACGTATGATACATATCTAATATCTACATTTAATAAAAGGTATTAATTGTGACTTTTATTTTTACTTATTTTTTTTTCTGTGTGTTGTCAGGCAATTATACATATAAGCTCCGCCCCTGGCTCCACCCCTAACCCAACCCCCTTTAGCCTCCCCAAACAGTGGGCCACCGACCGCCTATGCCTAGCAGCCAATAGGAAGGAAGAAACTGCCTGCACTTTATTTCCAGCTCTCATCTCTAGGCTTCTATCCGTGATTTGATAGGCAGCTTGGAGCCAGCCTCAGTCGTATCCTTTGTGAACCTGTTGTTTTTCCTGTTCCATCACCTATCAGGAAGTCACATGTTCATTCTAGATGTTTCCTCCAGAGAGGGTGGAAGCCTCTGGAAGTTGACGGCACAATAGGAAGGTTTATGAAAATTTGGGGAAGGGTCTGGTGGCACCAGTTACCTCCCCCCCCCCCCCCCCCCCCCATGTATTATAATTTCCTTCTTTGCCCGAAAAATTTGTCTTGGGTTCCATTTCCTGCCTCTGACCCATGTCAATAGGGAGATCCCTCCCCTTGTCCAGCCTGATGCAGAAATTCTGAATTCTGAATCAGCCTCTCATACTCCCACAAGTTGGCACTAATAAGTGTTCTGCCCCCAGCAGCCCTATGCTGGGCTTTATGGCATAGCTTCAAAATGTGCTATTCTTACATCTTAGGATTTTAGTACTGCAGTTGTTTCTTGCGGTTGTGGTATGTGAGCAATGCACTGTGTGTAATGTAGTCTCATACGTACTGCAGCCACTCCTGCTTATCTGTATAAGCTTTACTACTAGTGGTCTTTTCTCCTGCAAAAGCTTCCTCTTTCTCTCAGCTTAGGGTTACCATATGTCTGGATTTACCCGGACATGTCCTCTTTTTGAGGACATGTCCGGGCAACCGGGCGGGTTTTGTCAATCTGCCCGTTTGTCCGGATTTCTGGACAAACAGGCAGGCGGGCGGGCGGGCGGGCCGTCCTATGCTAGCCTCCCGGCCCTCCCCGCCCCTTACTTACTACTCTACTGCCCTGGTGGTCTAGTGACCTCTTCTGCCTTTGGGGCAGGAAAGAGCCCCCTCTTTCCTGCCAGAAGTGCTGCCCTGTATCCTGTTGCTGATCTTGGCGCTGATTCAAAATGGCCGCCGAGAGTTGAAGCGACCTCGAGAAGATCAGCAACAGGATGCAGGGCAGTGCTCTGGGCAGCAAAGAGGGTCTCTTTCCTGCCCCGAAGAGGTCACTAGACTACCAGGGCAGTAGAGTAAGGTAAGGGAAGGGGGGTGATGGGGAGGGGAGTGGAGGGGGGTGACCTAGTGTATGACAGGGGGGAGGGGAATATGTGAGAGGGGGCGGTAAGAGGGTGTGAAAGGGGTGGGACGAGGGTGTGAAAGGGGGTGGGGTGGGGTGTGAAAGGGGGCAGGTGGGGTGTGAAAAGGGCAGGGTGGGTATGGTGGGACGGGGCATGTGTCCTCTTTTTGGGGGACCAAATATGGTAACCCTATCTCAGCTGAGCTTGAGTCCTTTATCTACCTGCTGTCATGACCTGATTATCTTTACTATCTTTGCCCTGATGGGTCAGTATGGATATGACCTCTCTCTAATCAAGGATTACCCTCTATGACCTCCTTTGTAACCTGTTCTCAGGCACTGTCCCTACTGGTTCCTCTACCTCACCCTATGGCCTTGTGGGTGTTCTTGGTCCCTCTGTCTCTGCGAGCTCAGACACTTGTCTTTTTACCAATATTGCACAACCCAGCATCTCACCTCTGAAACTACTTTCATCTACCTGCCAATTTATTCCACTTCTGCCGTAAAGCCTTTTCTCTTCAAAACTCCACCCACTGTTGCAGAATTCAGAACTATGAAGTCTCTTGTCTTAGGCCAACAAGCCTCTCAGAACTACAAACTGTGAGTAAATTTGCTACATTTATTCAATAAAGTAAATTTCAGAAAAGAACAGAGACTTCTTGTATGTGCTGATGTGCTAAGGTTATACTCCCTGGATAGTGGAGCATGTGTATGCTTTAAGAGGTCCAGGACAGTAAAAAGACAAATAATTACTAAAGGGGAATTTAAGAAATCTTAACAAGCTTAGGGGCCCTTTTACTAAGCCGCGTAAGCGTCTATGCGTGCTCAACATGCACCAAAATGGAGTTACAGCTTGGCTACCGCGTGGCTCTTGTGGTAATTTCATTTTTGGTAAAAGTCTAATATGCGCATCCAAAAAATAATTTATATTTTCTCACACACATATCAGACATGCGCCAAGTAGCATTTGACGCATGTAGGTCATTACCGCCCTTACCGCCCTTCCCTTTCCTCACACGTTGTCCCGACCTCACAGGAAACAGGAAATACGTCATCGCAGAAGGCGGGACACATGTGAGGGAAGGGAAGGGAGAAGCTGGAGGAGCCCGCAGTGCTTTCTTTTTCATCACTGCCATCGCCACTCGCTGCCACTAAAAGTAAAACAGGTAAACACGCGTCAAGCAGCCCTGCGTTTGGGGGAGGGGGTGGGCAGCAGCAGATAATGACCTGGGTGATGGCACACACAATGAATTTCTCTTTTTTGTTCTGGGTTTTTTTTCACACTTTGTGGGGTTCCTGCAGAGGTTTGGTCTGGATTTTATGCAACGAGGTCACTGCATGAAGGAACTGAGTAAAAGGTGTTGAGAAAATTTTAGCTACTCGGTTATTCTCTCTTCCTTGGATTGCCTCCTCTGTGAATGGACGTGAGCATTTAACAATGTGTCCGTGAGCCCTGCTTTAGGTTCATACAGATAATGATTCAGCATAGACATTGTTCTTTCTAAAGGATTTGTTCTTTTTCCAGACCTTGTTGTAGTCTTAGCCTCTTAGCCATGTCCAAGTCAAATATTAAGTTCAGGATGTCCAAATATATATTTCCATATCATCAAGCTGATCAATCCATAGACTGGTGGGTTGTGTCCATCTACCAGCAGGTGGAGATAGAGAGCAAACTTTTGCCTCCCTATATGTGGTCATGTGCTGCCGGAAACTCCTCAGTATGTTCTCTATCTCAGCAGGTGGTGGTCACACACAGCAGCAGCTCTGGCTAGGCCTCCAAGCCTAATTCTTAGGTTTTGTTGAGTGCCTGGGGTTGAGGGCTCTTCTTGAGCAAGTGCAAACCTGGTGGCGCCAGGTCCCTCCTTTTCTCCCCCCTCCCGCTGGCTCCGTTAAAAAAAAAAAAAAAAAATTTTGAACGTCCTTAAAGGCGTTTATTTCGACATTTATTTAAACGTTTATTGCAGCTACTCACTGGGACACCAGGTCGTTACAGCTTGGAGCGGAAAGCAGGTAATTTTTACCTTTTTATAGCGGGCAGGGGGTTCCCCGATTGTTTCTCCACGTGGCATATGGCGTCGGAGGGCGAGGGCGCAAAGAGTCGCTCCCCGGATCGCTTGAGCGCTTCTAGAGGGGATGCGGGGGTCTTAAAGCTTGATTCGCCCTTGTTGGGTGACAGTTTCGTGACCGATGAATGTCCCGGTCCTTCATCCGGCGTGGCGGTTTTTCCCGCCATAAACGCCCATCCCCCGCTCCTTGCCTCCGCCATCTTGGCCGGCCACGCGGCTCGGACGGCTTCTTCTTGGGCCGCCCTTGAGGTTGGAGACATTAATGCCATGAACGCCCTTAATTTGGGCGACGGCACAAAAGCGGCTAAAGTTAAGCGCCGTTCTTCCCGCGCGGCTCCTTCGCGGAGTGTCGCGCCGGACGCCATTTTGGATGCGCAGCATGTCTCTCCCCCGCTCTTGCGAGCGCCGGTTGAGGGTGCGTCTAGGGCTGTAGCCCAGGCTGCGGAAGTGCACAGTCTGGGGGGTTTCTCCCCCGAGTTTGTTTTGCTGCTGCATCAGGCCTTCCTTATGCAAAACGCTGCCCCTGCTCCCTCGTCTGGTAAAGAGGTTGAGGTTCCCAGAGGTAAACGCCCTCGGGTTGATTCCCAGGCCTTGGAGGACTTTGTCTCCTCCGATGTAGATGAGGGCAGCGTATCTGAGTTCTCCCAACGGTCCTTTGCGGATTCCTTGGAGGAGATGGATCCCCGCTCGGTTGGAGCGGATGACCCCTCTGCAGCGCGGCTTTTTAGCTCAGAGGATTTGCCCAACCTGTTAGTGCAGGCCATGGGCATTTTGAAGATTCCCTCTCCGGAGGACGGCTCTCCCTCAGCCCCTATTGGCTCTGCCATTTTGCTGGGGACGAAGCGCCCGCCTAGAACCTTCCACGTGCATGATGCCATGCACACCTTAATTTCGGCTCAATGGGATGTCCCGGAAGCGAGCCTTAAAGTGGCTAGGGCTATGTCCCGCCTCTATCCTTTGCCTGAAAGTGAACATGAGACCTTTCTGTGGCCTACCGTGAATTCTTTAATCACTGCGGTGACTAAGAAAACGGCGTTGCCGGTGGAAGGTGGCACGGCCCTAAAGGACGCCCAAGACAGAAGATTGGAGGCGGCCTTAAGGTCGTCCTTTGAGGCGGCTGCTTTAAGTTTGCAGGCCTCAGTTTGCGGCTCCTATGTGGCCAGGGCGTGCCTGACTATGGTGCAGCGGGCTTCCCCCTCGGATCATTCCTTGGGGGCTGATTGGCCGGCCCTGGAATCGGGCTTAGCCTATTTGGCAGACTGGCTGTATGATGTCTTGAGGGCCTCTGCTAAAGGCATGGCTCAGACAATCTCTGCGCGGCGGTGGCTTTGGCTGAAGCATTGGTCTGCTGACCACGCCTCTAAATCCCGCCTGGCTAGATTGCCTTTTAAAGGCAAGCTGCTCTTTGGGGTCGAGCTGCACAAAATCGTGACCGATCTCGGTACGTCTAAGGGCAAGAAGTTACCAGAGGTCAGGGCTCGGGCTAGTACTCGTCCCGGTACCTCCAGAGGACGGTTTCAGGAAGCCCGTCGGTACCGCCCGGGCAGGTCAGGCTCCTCTGCCCCCTCTTCCTTCAAGAGGAATTTCTCCCCCAAGCAGCATTCCTGTCGCAGAGACCGCCGTCCCGGAGGTGCTCCCTCCGGTCCTCCCCCAGGGTCTCGTACCCAATGACGGGGCCTTGGTCCATGCCCCAGTGCAGATTGGAGGACGGCTGTCCTCGTTTTTGGGTGAGTGGACCACAATAACTTCAGACGCTTGGGTGCTGGAAGTCATCAGAGACGGCTACAAGCTAGAGTTCTGCCGACCCTTAAAAGACGGGTTTGTACTCTCTCCCTGCAAGTCTCCGGTCAAAGCTGTGGTAGTGCAGCAGACCTTGGACAATCTGATCCGCCTGGGGGCGGTCGTTCCGGTGCCAGAAAATCAGCTTGGCAAGGGACGTTACTCCATTTACTTTGTGGTACCAAAGAAAGGAGGTTCTGTACGGCCTATCCTCGACCTCAAAGGGGTCAATCGGGCCTTGAAAGTCCGGCACTTTCGCATGGAGACCCTCCGCTCTGTTATAGCGGCAGGAAGGCAGGAGAGTTCCTGGCATCCTTGGACATCAAGGAAGCGTACTTGCATATTCCCATCTGGCCTCCTCATCAACGCTTTCTGCGTTTTGCAGTACTGGGCCGACACTTCCAGTTCAGAGCCCTCCCGTTCGGGTTGGCTACTGCTCCGCGGACCTTCTCCAAAGTAATGGTGGTCATCGCGGCCTTCCTGAGGAAGGAAGGAGTACAAGTCCATCCTTATCTGGACGATTGGTTGATCCGAGCCCCCTCTTATGCAAAGTGCGGCAAAGCTGTGAACCGGGTGGTTGCTCTTTTGAGCTCCCTGGGTGGATCATCAACTGGGAGAAAAGCCAGCTGCGCCCGACTCAGTCCCTGGAGTATCTGGGAGTTCGATTCGACACCCAAGTGGGCAGAGTGTTCCTGCCAGACAATCGGATTGTCAAGCTTCAGGCTCAGGTGGACCAGTTCCTAGTAGCCTCTCCTCTTCGGGCTTGGGACTATGTGCAGCTGTTGGGCTCTATGACGGCCACGATGGAAGTAGTGCCCTGGGCCAGGGCTCATATGAGACCACTACAGCATTCTCTGCTGCAGCGCTGGACTCCGATGTCGGAGGATTATGCTGTGCGCCTTCCCTTGGACCCAGCAGTGCGCAAGGCGCTGAGCTGGTGGACGCAGACAGTCAAGTTGTCTGCAGGAATGCCTCTGGTGACCCCGGAGTGGATTGTCATCACGACAGACGCCTCTTTGACGGGCTGGGGAGCCCACTGCTTGGGAAGGACAGCGCAGGGGCTCTGGTCTCCTGCAGAGGCAAAGTGGTCTATCAACCTCCTGGAACTCAGAGCCATTCGGTTGGCGCTGCTGGAGTTCATCCCGGTACTGGCGTTGAAGCCAGTACGGGTCCTGTCGGTCAATGCCACGGCTGTGGCCTATGTCAACCGCCAGGGAGGTACCAAGAGCGCCCCTCTAGCCAAGGAGGCTATGAATCTATGCCAGTGGGCGGAAGCGAACCTGAAGCAGCTGTCAGCGGCCCACATTGCCGGAGTCATGAATGTCAAGGCGGTCTTTCTCAGTCGCCATACCTTGGAGCCCGGAGAGTGGCAGCTATCTGCTCAGGCGTTCTTGGACATCACGAAGCGCTGGGGCCAGCCGAGCCTAGATTTGATGGCGTCATCGGCCAATTGCCAAGTGCCGCGCTTTTTCAGCAGAGGACGGGACCCTTGATCCCTGGGAGTAGATGCTCTTCTCCAACAGTGGCCGACACAAGAGCTTCTCTATGTGTTCCCGCCCTGGCCCATGTTGGGCAGGGTACTAGACCGGGTGGCAAGCATCCAGGCAGGGTAATCCTGGTGGGTCCGGATTGGCCCAGACGTCCCTGGTATGCGGACTTGATCAGGCTCTCAGTCGACGATCCTCTGCGGCTGCCAGTGGAGCAGGGCCTGTTACATCAGGGTCCCGTGGTGATGGAGGATCCCTCCCCCTTTGGTCTTACGGCCTGGCTATTGAGCGGCAGCGTCTGAGAAAGAAGGGCTTCTCAGACAAGGTCATCGCCACTATGCTGAGAGCGAGGAAGCGCTCTACTTCTACTGCTTACGCCAGGGTTTGGCGTATCTTTGCAGCGTGGTGTGAAGCAGGCTCACTTTCTCCCTTCACTGCTCCAATTTCTTCAGTGTTGGCGCTCCTGCAAGAAGGTCTGGAGAAAGGCCTGTCTCTCAGGTCCCTGAAAGTTCAGGTAGCGGCTCTGGCTTGCTTCAGGGGCCGCCTGAAGGGTGCTTCCCTGGCTTCGCAGCCAGATGTGGTGCGCTTTCTCAAGGGAGTTAATCACCTGCGCCCTCCTCTGCACTCAGTGGTGCCTGCGTGGAATCTCAACCTGGTGCTAAGAGCATTGCAGAAGCCGCCTTTTGAACCCTTGTCGAGGGCATCTCTGAAAGACCTGACGTTGAAAGCAGTCTTTTTGGTGGCTATCACTTCAGCCAGAAGAGTTTCCGAGCTCCAGGCACTCTCATGTTGAGAGCCTTTTCTGCAGTTCACTGAGGCAGGAGTGACTATTCGCACAGTGCCTTCCTTCCTGCCCAAGATTGTTTTTCGCTTCCATGTGAATCAGCAGCTCTGTCTCCCTTCCTTTCGTAGGGAGGTCTACCCAGAGGAATACTCTGCTCTCAATTTCTGGATGTGAGACGAGTCATCATCAGATACTTGGAAGTGACCAATGATTTCCGGAAATCGGATCATCTGTTTGTCCTGTTTACAGGTCCTCGTAAGGGTCTGCAGGCTTCTAAGCCTACAGTGGCAAGATGGGTCAAGGAAGCCATTGCAGCGGCTTAGGGTCCGTCTCCTTGGAAGAGATTTGCAAGGCGGCAACTTGGGCTTCGGCCCATACCTTTGCCAGGCATTACCGCTTGACTGTGGCTGCTCGGGCGGAGGCCCGGTTTGGAGCTTCAGTGTTGCGGTCAGGGATTTCTATGTCCCGCCCTGGGTGAGTACTGCTTCGGTACATCCCACCAGTCTATGGATTGATCAGCTTGATGATATGGAAGGTAAAATTATGTATCATACCTGATAATTTTCTTTCCATTAATCATAGCTGATCAATCCATAGCCCCTCCCAGATATCTGTACTGTTTATATTCTGGTTGAAGTTTAGGTTCAAGTTTAGCCTTCAGTTACTTCAGGAGGACTTCGTGTTCAAGTTCTTCTTTCACTTGGATTCTTCAAGAGTTGAGACGAGTTTGTGTTACAGTGAGCTGCTGCATTCCTCTCCCCTCCGTTTTACGGGGCTGGATTGAGATTTAAATTCTGCCGGCACTCCCTCCCGCTTCGTGCGGCTGTAGGGCAGCTTTGTACCCCTCCCGCTTCGGCGGTGTTAGGGTCAGTCAGCTCCTCCCGCGGTTGCGGTTGCAGGATAAGCCAGATCCCCCCGCATCGGCGGGTGTGGTGTCCCTCCCCCGCTCCGCGGGGATGAGCTGGACGGATTCCCCTCCCCCACTTGTGTGGGGATGAGCTGGGTTAATTCCCCTCCCCCGTTTCGGCGGTGGTGAGCTGAGCAGAGTGTCCCTTCGTGGGTGTAATTCTCTAAGTGCTGAGTCCTGCGGATAGAGCTTTGATATCGACATACTGAGGAGTTTCCGGCAGCACATGACCACATATAGGGAGGCAAAAGTTTGCTCTCTATCTCCACCTGCTGGTAGATGGACACAACCCACCAGTCTATGGATTGATCAGCTATGATTAATGGAAAGAAAATTATCAGGTATGATACATAATTTTACTATTTGAAAGCATTCCCATATTCACGGAAGTCAAAGTAATTATTTAAAATTACAGAGGAAATACCGACTTTATTTCTATAGCAGTGGTTCTCAAGCAGGTCTTGGAATATGCCCTAGACAGAGGGTTTCATGATATCCACAAAAAATGCCTTACAAACCTTCATTTCTCTTGCATATATTTGCATATTTTGCAGGTAAACATACATGTTGACGGTCTGCATTTTCCGTATGGGTGGTATATTGGTGTATTAGGGTCTGCCCAGTGTAATATTTATGTTACAGTAAGGTTCTGAGTGTGTTTTTGCACAAATTTGTGCATAGTAACATAACATACATAGTAGGTCATGGCAGAAAAAGACCTGTATGGTTCATCCAGTCTGCCCAACAAAATAAACTCATATGCGTTACTTTATATGTATGCCTGACCTTGATGTTTTGCAGTTGAGCGATTGTGGTTAGTATGTGCTTTGAGCAACCACTTTATTCTTTGACATATGATACATATCTAATATCTACATTTAATAAAAGGTATTAATTGTGACTTTTATTGTGACTTTTTTTTTCTGTTGTCAGACAATTATGGATGTAAGCTCTGCCCCTAGCCCTACTCCTAACCCCACACCATTTAGCCTCCCCAAACAGTTGGGCCACCGACCGCCTATGGCCCCATTAATGATCTTTGCTCTGCCAAAATAGCAACCCACAAAGAGTTATTCACCCATTGTTCATTTCCTAGAGCCAGTCCAAACTGAGGCCCATGCTAGAGACACTAATAAGAATATATGGGTGTCTTTAGCATTAGCACACACCAGAGGCATAGCTACGGGTGGGCCTGGCTGGGCCCAGGGCCACCCAGTTTTAAGCACCAAAAAGTGCACACACCAGCTCAGCAGCTACTGCCAAAGCCTTAGTTCTTTCTGCCGCAGCAGCCCGCTCAGCCACCACCTACCTGCTTTTTTTGGCCGTTGGCACTCTCACTGGCAGGCGGCAGCTCTTCTGACTTGTTCTGATATGGATTCTAGACGGTCACGGTCCTCCCCTCTTCGGCCCTCGGCCAGCGCTGCCTGCCTACATTGCCATGATCCCCCAAGCCGAGCTGCTCTTCAATCTCTTGGCGCACTGAAGTCTTGCAGCCGCTCTGGTGTTACATGTGCCATTCTGCTGTACTACTGTCCGTTTCCCCCCCCCCCAGGCCTGGGTGGCCTGCAGTACGCACAGCACGATGGCACCGCACACAGTGCCGCATGGGAAGGCTGCCGGCCTGAATGTGTCGCGGCCCCTTAGTCCACACTGTGCCTGCCAGCCTGTACCTGCGGTGGGGTCCATGATTTTTCAGTGGGTATCTGTTCCCCAAGTCAATCACAGTCACAACAGCAGTAGTAGCAGCACTTCCCTCGCGGCCCCACAACACAGCTACAGGAGCCAGGTAATAAATACATATATTGTTTAAATGTATAATTGTACTCAAAAATGCTGGCTGGTGGAGGTAGGGTAAGCACTGCCTAGGGCAAAAAGGTATATTTAATGATTAAACTACCTTTTTTTTGCCCTAGGCAGTGAAGAGCTTACCCCCACCCAGAAGCCCTCCACCAGCCAGCATTTTGATTACTCTTGATTACCCTAGCACTTTGCCTAAGGCAAATAAAGGTACATTTTAATCATTAAATATACCTTTGTAATCAAAATAATAGCTCTGGTGGTGGGCTTCTGGGTGGGGGTGGACTCTTCACTGACTAGGGCAAAAAAAAAAAAGAGGTATATTTAATCATTAAATATCTCTCTTTTGCTCTAGGCAATAGAGCCTATCCCCACCCAGAAATTCACCAACAATAAATTTTAATAGTGCCCAGGTTAATTTTAAAAAGGTTGTCTATTTCTCTCATTTTGATGGGTTTTTGGGTGGGGGTGGTCTCTGCAGTGCCTAGGTTCAAAAAAAAAAAGTGTAGGAGGTTTAATATGGCATAATATAACTATATTTTAAAGTATTGGTTTTTTTTTCACATTAAGGGGTATGTTTACTAAGGTGCATTAGTTTTTTAGTGCGCCTGTAAATTTAAGCTGCATTAAATGCTAACGTGCCTATACATTTCTATGGGTACATTAACGCGCGTAAACCATTTATGCGTTAAAAAAGCTAACGTGCTCATGGCACCGTTTAGTAAACATAGCCCTAAGTATGTATGTGGTTTATGTTGGTGCAGGGCAGCTGATGGGCAGACTACTTAGAAATCCATCAAGTGCATTCTAAGGAATTATTTTGTAGTATCCCAAGAAACAATACTCATATACAGTGCCCACCCATATTAGCTCTGGGCCCACCCAAAATGTCAGGTCTGGCTATGCACTGCTTTTCTACTTTCTCCCAGATGGTGCCACCTAGCTAACAACTCTTTGAGGTGTTCCCACTTCTTGTTAAAATAAAAAATAAAAAACCCAAACCCTAAAGTCTTAGACTTTCACTTTTGAATAAACCCACTCCACTTGTGTCTAAATACTGAACCACACCATCTGGTGATGTTTATGTTTATTTTGAACTTGCTGTGCCACCTGAATTGACTCACAGGACAAGGCAGCCTATAGACTAAGGAGAAGAAAGAAAAAGAACTACAATGTTTCAAGAAAGACGACAACAGCATACACATAACAATATCCTCATCCGGGGAGGATGTGAGGATAATAGAGGAGAAACATCAGGGAAGAAAGCCTACAATTGAAATAAAAACCCTCAGCGAACATCAAAAGTCTGATCACCAGATGCCAGGTGATCACCCACTATAACATCAGAAACATACTCCCCATTCATTGGCAGTCACAAACAGAAGAAAAAAACTCCATGGATAGGATGCACCAGGCAAAAAAAAAATCTATAGACAAAAACAGAGCCTCTCGCCAATCACACAATCCATCGTTAACAAAAAACTTCACACCATCCACACTATTAAAAGCAAGACTTTATATTCTCACATTCTATAACCTTGATAATACTCAAACTGCCTCACTCCACGAAAAGGTACAAGGAAAGTTATACACAGTAAGATATTTAAATGAAAAAGAAAAAGGAGGACAACAATACACCCTCCATACTCAGAGCATGTATATTGTTTCACTGCAACATGGATTCTCTGGTGGACTGTGAGGCTGCCCTCAATGACGCTTTTACCACACTTTCCATATGCAACTGTTTTAACTTCTGAATGGATTATGCCACTTTTTGGACATTTTTCTCTTTTGAAAATGAGCCCAATAGTGGTCTTGATGTGAAAACTCAAATTGCAAGGCAAACGGAAATCTTCTGCAGTTTCTTATTTCCTTGACTCTAGCCAAGAAAGGATCAAAGCTCTACCACTTTTCCAGTGTATTAACTGACAAGCCTGGAAAGAACTTGCAGAACTATTGTTAGTAATATGTAATTTCTCTTTAAAATCAAGCATGGTATCAGAAGATTGGAGGATAGCCCACGTAACACCGATTTTTAAAAAGGGTTCCAGAAGTGATCAGGGAAATTATAGACCGGTAAGCCTGACGTAGGTGCCGGGCAAAATGGTAGATATTATAAAGAATAAAATTAAACAGCATGTGCATAAGCATGGATTAATGAGATAAAGCCAACATGGATTTAGTCAAAGGAAATCTTGCATCACCAATCTACTACATTTCTTTGAAGGAGTGAATAAGCATGTGAATAAATGTCAGCAGGTCAATATTGTGTATCTGGATTTTCAAATGACATTTGTCAAAGTACCTCATGAAAGACTCCTGAGGAAATTAGTGGGATAGGAGGTAATATCCTATTGTGGATTAAAAATTGGTTAAAAGATAGAAAACAAAGAATAGGGTTAAATGGTCAGTATTATCAATGGAGAAGGGTAGATAGTGGGGTTCCACATGGGTCTGTGTTGGGAACGCTGCTTTTTAACATATTTATAAACTAGTAAAAAAGGCCCATTTCTGAAAGAAATGAAACGGGCGCTAGCAAGGTTTTCCTCAGAGTGTGTATGTTTAAGAGAGTGTGTGTGAGAGTGACTGTGTGAGAGAGTGAATGTGCGAGTGTGTGTCTGTGTGACAGAGAGTGAGACTGGGTGCGAGTGTGTGTGAGAGCAGGGCCGTGCCAAGGGTCTCTGGTGCCCCCCTGCAGACTATCAGTTGGTGCCCCCCCTGCCCCCCGCTTCTTCATTAGGAGTGGCCTAGTGGTTAGGGTGGTGGACTTTGGTCCTGGGGAACTGAGGAACTGAGTTCGATTCCCACTTCAGGCACAGGCAGCTCCTTGTGACTCTGGGCAAGTCACTTAACCCTCCATTGCCCCATGTAAGCCGCATTGAGCCTGCCATGAGTGGGAAAGCGCGGGGTACAAATGTAACAACAACAACAAAAAATTAGATGTTTCTCCATTGCTACCTGTCTTTCCTTTAGACTGAAAACTACAGGCCCAGCCAGACCTGACAAAAGGGTCTACCACACCCTTCAATGTCAAGCATATACTAGAAAACTGTAAATTAGCTTACACAGGAAAGCAGTTTAAAAAAATAAACACAATTCCTGCTGTTTCTTAACACTGCTCTCCAGAGAAAGCACTGCCTTTATAAAGAGGCTTTTCAGTGAGACTTAGCCTATTAAAAACTATTAGCATAATTAGGAATGGCCAGCCCTTGTAACTGTAGAGACCTAAGCTTTGATTATGCATGTTCCTGTCTTTGTTACAGTGGTGGTGGTGGTGGTGGTGGGGGGGGGGGGGGGGGGGTCTCTTCATCTCATTTACACAGTCTGACCTCCCTGGCTCACTGGGAGCCCAGTCTCTTGGAGACTGCTATACATTGCAAAATAAGATAGCAGATGTAAATTCTCAAAGTGGACATATTCCAAACACTAAAATGAAAATAAAACGATTTTTTTTCTACCTTTGTTGGCTGGTGACTTTCTTTTTCTAATCATGCTGGCCCAGTATCTGATTCTGTTGCTGGTATCTGTCCTCTTAACTCTGTTTCCAGGGCTTCCTTTCCACTGTATGTATTCCTCATTGATAAGTCTCTGACTCTAAAGTTTAGCAATTTCATTAAAGCAAAATGTATTTTCAAATATCACAAACTCTCCCTATCCAAGCAGAATGTTTTATATAAAAACAAACACACAAAAAAAGCAATCAGATTTTTACTTACCAGCTATTCTACACTATACGTCAGCTAAACTTCCTCTTTGAACCTTAGCCAATTAAATGGATTTTAGCTGTAGCTATGATAATTATGTACACATCATTGCAGTCATGCCCTCCTCTCAGTGTACATGCTCAAAAAACAAAAACTTTGAACCACTTACAGATAACAATTACACTATTTATTTTTTATTTCTCCCCAGTCTCACTTGCACACCTGCCTCCAAACCTGTTCTCTTTAATTTGAATGTTGTTCCAGCTCACCCTGAATGAAAGTTGTTCACACACCAAAGCCATAAATAGCTGCTGGTTGTACTCTTTGAAGCAGCTTTAGCAGAGCAGGGTATCTGTCTCAGCACTGCAGGGCTACCTTCACTTCCTGATGTGGGAAGGGCAGGCGAGAGAGGAGAATCACAACTTCAGGTAGAAGATTTTGCAAGTGAGTGGCGCCCTCTAGAGGTCGCCGCCCCCCTGCGTTGCTTACCTCGCTTACCGTGTCAGCACGGCCCTGTGAGAGAGAGTGTGTGTGTGAGATTGAGATTGTGCACCACCCCCCTCCTTCCCTCCCTCCCTTCGAGTTCCAGGGTCGTCCCCTCCCTCCCTTCAAGTTCCAGGGTCATCCCCTCCCTCCCTCCGAGTTCCAGGGTCATCCCCTCTCTCCCTCCTTTCTCCCGCCCAGTTCCAGGGTCCCCCCTCCCTCCCACTTCCAGGGTCGTCGTCCCTCCCTCCCTCCCTTCCAGTTCCAGGCCCCCCTCCCTACGAAGTTTGAAAGTCATCTTGACTTACCTCGTTGGGGTTACGTCTGCCGCCAGCAGCGGTAAAAGACGTGCAGGCTCGGCCCTATTCTCTCTCTCAGCTGTGGTCCCGCCCTCATTTCCTGTTTCCGCAAGGGCGGGGCCACAGCTGAGAGAAAGAAAAGGGCCTAGGCTGCATGTCTCTAGCTTTTGAGTGGCTGGAGTGGTTTGTTGTACGTGACTTGGAGGACCTTGAGCTTTTGGGTGAATGCTTAGAAGAGTGGATGCACAAGGAGATACTGTCTTGTGGATCTACAGTTGCATTTGCTGTTGTCTCTTCAGCCTTGACTACTTCAGCACTACGCTTCTGACCCGTAGCCTCTTGGAGTTCTTTTTCCAAAAGCCTCTGCTCCGTGTTAGTCTCCTCTAAGAACTGGCAATACTCTTCTGCCTTTTGCTGATGGCGTGCGTAGCTGCTCTACATTGATGCCAGACAGGCGTCATTGTCTGCCCCTGCCTTTGCAGTGCTACTCATGTTTAGTTTACTTGCGAGTTCTTCTACCCTTGAACCTTTGTTGGGACTGGAGGGAGAGGGTGTCTATCATATCTGCACTGGCCTCTGGCTGCTCTTGTGTGTCTGGTGTGGGAGACATTTCATCGGGTGCTGTCTGTGAGGCATTAAATTCTGCTATCTTGTACTGGTTTGCTTGTCTGTCTTTATTAAGTGAGGGGTCAGCTCTTGGGGTGGAAAAGGCTGTTCGGTATGAAGGCTGTGCTGGGTTAGGAAGCAGTCTGCTTCTCAAGATGCTGAAATCAACTGGATCAGGTTTCAGTGCTAGGTTAATGAGCAGAGGAGGGAGGGGAGAGTAGCTCTGAGTCAGGGCCCTCCCCCAATCAGTGTCCTAGCAACTAATTGAGGAGATGGGAAGGGGGAGAGTAGCTCTGAGTCAGGGATCTCCTTCAAGCAGTAGCCTAGCAACTGATTGCTTCGCCCTGTGGCTCAGAAATCTTTAAAGCTCTGCTTCCTGGTTTTGACTGAAGGCAGGGGGAGAAGGGAGTTTCAAAGAATCTTCAAAGGGATTTTCACATAGGTGTGAGAATTGAACACAAAGACTCAAGCTGGGAGAATTTATCTTTCTCTGATGTCCTGTTTCAAAGTTCCTGATCAATTCTGCACAGCCACTTTTAAATGACCTTTTATCTCTTAAACTTCTTTTGCTTGCTTAAAGGTTAAAATGTTCACAGGTTTGCCAATACAGAAACAGTTTTCTTCTCTTGACTCTTTAGCTGCTGGCTTTAATTACTGATGACCCAGATGGGAGGGGTAGCTCTTTGAGCAGGGAAGAGTACTTAAAAGGAACAATAGGAGGCAATTAACTGATCACTCTAGGAATGTAGTCAGCACAGCCTCTTAAACACTGGTTTGAGCTTACTTTAAACCTCCACAATTTTCTGCTTCTTTCACAAGCTCCCCTCATCTAGTAAATGCATTTTAACTTTAACAGCCCAACATTGCCTTTCTTTAGTTACAGTTTCACTCAAATGCAGATGAATTAACATCCAATGCAAGCAGAGTTACTCAATTTCCTTTTCCTTTCCACACGATTAACCCTTCTGCTCTTTTAAAAGCACGATTGTCCTGTTCCAAACTTTCCTCAATAGCTATTCAGTTTTACTACTGTTTTTTTTACTGTCAAGACACTTGAGGCTTGATAACTTGAGGCCCCAATATCTTGGAGTATAACCTTGGCACACCAATCACCCAAAGTCTCTATTATTTTTATGAAGTCTCTTTTATTGAATAAATCACAGATAATCTACTCACAGATACAGTAGATGTTCAGAGGTGCTGCTCCAGGACACAGAGACTCCTTAATCTGAGAGCTGTTGGGGATGGAGATCTGAAGAGAGGTAGATATATTGCAGGGGGGGAAGGATAGTTGAACAGGTAGAAATGGTTCAAAGCTGGGTGACTGGAATGTGCGATATCTCATTAGGGAGGAGATATTTTCAAGGTAAAAAAAAACCATGTTCATTACAGGGAGTTTCAGCAGGACAGAGCTGTCTGGAATAAGATGGTACATGCTCCATGTCTCTGGCTAGGTGGTGAGAAAGCCCAAGGTTGCCAGGTGGAACATTTTTTTCCCACCCAAACCAGCCTAAATCCAGCCCAAAACCCGCCCAAACTCAAACCCCGCCCCTGATACCCCCACCCCCGCGTCATCACCCCCGCCCCCACCGTCATCTGCCCCGCCTCCCCCGTCATCGGCCCCCCCTCCCCCGTCATCGGCCCCCCTCCCCCATCATCGGCCCCGCCCAGAACGTCACTAACCCCGCCCCCCGCGGCCGAAAAACCGAGTTAGGATTGGAAAAGGGGTGAATACCTGTGAGTGAGTGTCTAGAGAGGGGATATTAAAGGGAGAAGGGTGAAGGCTGTTGGTGAGAGCGGATGTGTTGTGCAGGGTGTCTGAGCAAAGGAATTACAAGGGAGGTAATAGGCGTTAGGAAAGAGAGATGAATGCATGAAATTAAAGTACTAATATTGTTTTGAAAGGGGGATTATCTAGGGAATGTGTGAATAACATTTGGATTTAGGTAATTGGTTTTGGATGCAGTGAATGCTTATGGTGGATATGCCCTTCCAGTATAGGGAAGCACAAGTAATAGTTTAGGCCTGGAAGTGAGGTACCTTTGGTTAATTTTATTTATAATAACTACCAGCCCCAGTATTTGAAATTCCATTTAAAAGTCATTTAGTATAGTGGAATATGGTAAAGGAAATAGGGAGAAAGGGTTTTCTTTCCTATTTTATTTAATTAAGAGTAAGGTGTAGGAGGAAGAGAGACGTGAACGCGGTGCTGGAGGAGAGGTGATCGGGCCCCCACGCAAGAAAGTTCGGAGCTGCATCAATTCCAGAAGGAGAGGGACAGCTAAGTAAAAGTGAGATGAACTTTGAAGCAATACTTACCTGAGAGAGAGTCCGGGTAACCTAAGGAAACAAAAAGGACACAAAGCAACAAATTCTTACTAATTTCAGGGAAGAAAATAAAGAAAGAAAATAAATAACTGTTGCAACAGGTTGATGATTAAAAAGGGTAAAGGTATAAAAAGGAACTTATCTGATGGTGGTGTATAGAGTCCAGATTAGTCTGTCTGGAAAAGGGAGAATAAAAAAAACATTGTTATGATGTTGAAGTGAAGCAATTGAATGTTGTTTAAATGTTTAGAGCTAAGTTAGATACAAAGTTTTGTTGTTTGAAAGGTATAATAATAATTATTGGACATCAATAAAATTTATATTTTGCAATTATTTAAATTGGTCTCCTTCAAATTCAGAGTCTATCCTAAATTTAGTTTTTTGTTCCTCTCCCGTCCTTTGAGGACGGGAGACGAGGTTAGTTGATTTGTATCCCCTTCCGGTTGGCAGAGAGTTCCTAAGGGTGAGTCACGACTACTGCCAGCTAACTCTCAGAGAACCTACAGCTGACATTGCATGCCTTACCAGGGAGGGCGTGTAACAATAGTCCTTAGAACTGAGAATAACAGTAAAAGCATTACACACATTTTAGGATCACGTTATAAACTAGTGCGAGGCTGTCGGGGGACAGAACAATGCTGGCTAGAGAAGACATCGGTCCAGAACTTTGCCATATCAATCTTGCCCCATGTACGGTAACACTGGAGGACAGCCTGGCACTTTGCATTTCTAGTGAATTTTCTCCAGTAAAGGGTGAACTCAAGTTTAATGTGATCAGACCAGGGGACAGGAATCCACAGAGCATTATCAACAGAAATATTTCCTGAACCAGAGAACCTGTAGATTAAGGTTCAGTAGATGAGCAGGTGACTGGAAAAATTACCGTGAAGCCAAGAAGTCACAAAGACTCTTCAAATTAGCATCTCTGAAATCATCCAAATGAAAGTTGATGTCACCTACTAGAAACACATTCACAAACCCTAAGCAAATGCTAGAAACAAACTCCGGGAATTTCCCTTCAGAAGCTTGCCATTTATCAGGTGGGTGGCAGAAGAGAACGAGGCAGACAGAATATGACAAGGAGTCATCACTAACTTTACATGCTATAATTTTAAGGGAGGAAGAGTTAAGGCTGGAGATTAATTCAACCCTAAAAAAAGACTTGTAAATGATGGCAATCCCACCCCCTATCTCTTACTTCGTGAAAGATCTTATAGCCTGGTGGGCATGGCAATGCAAGACTGGCCGGGTCCAAGGCAAAGGCAGGAGCAGGGCAGGGCTGGAGCTTCGCAGGAACTCGGAGACAAGGCAGGCCTGGAGCTTGGCAGGAACTCTGAGGCAAGGCTAAGCTGGAGCTTGGCAGGGCTAGAGCTTAGCAAGGCTGGGTCCAAGGCAAGGCAAAGCAGAAGCAGGAACAGGAACCAAAACACACACAAGGTAGGAAGACCTTGTAAGCAAGGCCCCAAAAGGAGCCATTGCAAAAGCATCTAGACAGAGTCCTGAACACCCTAAAATAGGGCTCCGTCATAGGAAGGCGTTCCATGGAGACTCCTGCTGCTGGATCTTCATAAGAGGGGCTTCCAGCACCTACATACTCCTAGGCGCTCCTGGTGTCAACCTGCAAAGGAGATTGGAGATGCAGCTCTGCAATAGTGAGCTGAGAAACCAGAAAGCTGGGCAAGTCATTTTCACTCTCCACTGCCTCTGGTACAAACCCAAGATTCCAAGGGTGAACTACCTGAAAGAGTGAGATTTAAAGACCATCTGTCCCAGATATAAATATTACGAAGTTTTACATGTAAAAAATGCTTCACAAATGGAAAACAACAAACTAAAATATTTAGTTTTTTATGCTTCTGAAAGGATATAGCCAGAGTGAAGACAATATTAGGACAGTGTTCAAAGGAATCTTCCCAAGTAATTTAATAGGTAACAGGGTAAATTCTCCTTCACTTAGTATGTGCACAGGCACATTTGTACTAGTACACTTCTCTATACCAGCCCAGATTTTCAAAGGGAAGCTTCATTTACTTGAGACTGTCCTCACCAGAGACGTGGAGGGGCATTTTCGAAAGGGACGTCCAAATTTTGATGAGGATGTCCTCGCAAAACGTCCCCATCCAGGGGCGGGGAAACCCGTATTTTCGAAACAAGATGGACGTCCATCTTTCATTTTCATAATACGGTCAGGGACGTCCAAATCCTGAAATTTGGTCGTCCTTAGAGATGGTCATCCCTAGATTTGGTCATTTCTGATTGTCGGCGATAATTGAAACCAAGGACGTCCATCTCACAAATGACCAAATGCAAGCCATTTGGTTTTGGGAGGACCCAGTATTTGTAGTGCACTGGTCCCCCTGACATGCCAGGACACCAACCGGGCACTCTAGGGGGCACTGCAGTGGACTTCACAAATTGATCCCAGGTGCATAGCTCCCTTACCTTGTGTGCTGAGCCCTCCAAAATCCCCCCAAAACCCACTACCCACAACTGTACACCACTACCATAGCCTTTACAGGTGAAGGGGGGCACCTAGATGTGGGTACAGTGGGTTTCTGGTGGGTTTTGGAGGGCTCGCTTTTTCCTCCACAAACGTAGTAGGTTACGTATAAGCAGTGCTTTTTTTGTAGAAAAAAAGGTGCATGTACTCATCATGGGCAGGGTCACCACATATGGCCCCACCCCTATGATAGCCACACCCCTTATACCAGCCATGGCGCATATAAACAGACATCACTGAAAATATTATACTAGTATAGGAGAAAATTATAAATAATTTCGTAAGCTGTTACAGCTCCAGTATACCCAGTGCAAAATAAGACAGCAGATATAAATTCTCAAATTGGACATATTCCAAACACTAAAATGAAAATAAAATGATTTTTTCTATCTTTGTTGTCTGGCGACTTTGTTTATCTATCCATATTGGTCCCAGTCTCTGATTCTGGTGCTCTCTATCTGTTCCCTTAACTCCGTTTCCAGGGCTACCTTTCCATTTGTTTCTTTAATTTCCTCCTTTCTTCTTGATTTCTTGCCATACATCCATAAGTAAAAGCTGGGTCCTCCTCCGTGGAATTGACTGGAGGAGGTATAATGTGGATCCAGTTTTTCCATATTTTCTCCATCCATGTGCAGTTTTTCTCCTCTCTTCCCTTTCCCTCATCTCCATCCATGTGCATCTTATTTTTTCTTTCCTTCCCTCCATCTATGTCCAGCACTTCTCCTCTTTCCTTCCCTCCATCCATGTCCAGCATTTCTCCTCTCTTCCCTCCCCTGTATCCATCCATGTCCAGCAATTCTCCTCTCCCCTCTCCTCCATCCAAGTCCAGCATTTCTCCTCTCTCCCCACCAACCTCTCCATCCATCCTTGTCCAGCAATTCTCCTCTATCTCCTGCTCTCCTCTCCATCCATTTCCAGCATTTCTCCTCTCTTCCCTGCCCTCCCATCCATGTGCATCTCCTTCCTCTATTCTCTCCCCTCCATCCATGTCCAGCATGTCTCCTCACTCCCATGCCCTCTCCTCCCATGTCCAGCGATTCTCCTCTGTCCCTTGTCCTCCCCTGCAAGCCATGTCCAGCGATTCTCCTCCCTCCCCTGCCCTCCCCTTCCATCCATGTCCAGCGAATCTCTCTTCCCTGACCTCCCTTCCCATCCATGTCCAGTATGTCTCCTCCTTCCCCTGCCCTCCCCTCCCATCAATGTCCAGTGATTCTTCTCTGCCCCCTGTCCTCCCCTGCCATCCATGTCCAGCGATTCTCCTGTCTCCCCTTCCCTCCCCTCTCATCCATGGCCAATGATTCTCCTCTCTCCCCTGCCCTCCCCTTTCATCTATGTCCAGTGAATCTCTCTTCCCTGACCTCCCCTCCCATCCATGTTCAGTATGTCTCCTCCTTCCCCTGCCCTCCCCTCTCATCCATGCCCAGTGTGTCTCCTCCTTCCCCTGCCCTCCCCTCCCATCCATTTTCAGTGATTCTTCTCTGCCCCCTGTCCTCCCCTGCCATCCATGTCAAGCAATTCTTTTCTGCCCCCTGTCCTCCCCTGCCATCCATGTCCAGCAATTCTCCTCTCTCCCCTTCCCTCCCCTCTCATCCATGTCCAATGATTCTCCTCTCTCCCCTGCCCTCCCCTTTCATCTATGTCCAGTGAATCTCTCTTCCTTGACCTCCCCTCCCATCCATGTTCAGTATATCTCCTCCTTCCCCTGCCCTCCCCTCCCATCCATGCCCAGTGTCTCCTCTTTCCCCTGCCCTCCCCTCCCATCCATTTCCAGTGATTCTTCTCTGTCCCCTGTCCTCCCCTGCCATCCATGTCCAGCAATTCTTCTCTGACCCCTGTCCTCCCCTCCTATCCATGTAGAGTAATTCTCTCTTCCTTGCTCTCCCCTCCCATCCATGTCCAGCGATTCTCCTCTCTCCCCTGCCCTTTCATTGATGTCCAGCAATTCTGTCTTCCCTGCCCTCCACTCCCATCCATGTCCAGTGATTCTCCTCTCTCCCCTCCATGTCCAGCAATTCTCTCATCCCTGCCCTCCCCTCCCATTGATGTCCAGGAATTCTCGCTTCCTTGCCCTCCCCTCCCCTCCCATCCCATCCATGTCCAGAAATTCTCTCTTCCCTGCCTTCCCCTCCCATGTCCAGCAATTCTCTCTTCCCTGCCCTCCCCTCTCTCTTATCCAGCGATTCTTCTTTCCCCAGCCCATCCTCCTCCCAGCCCATCCTCCTTCTCCACTGCCTGCCAGCATTGGACTCAGCAGCACAAACGGTGCAGGCAGCGATTGAGAGAGGCTGGCAGCATTGGAGCTTCCCTCTGCGAGTCCCACCTATGCAGAAACAGGAAGTTGAAACAAAGTAGGCGGGACTCGCAGAGGGAAGCTCCGACGCTGCAGCCTCTCTCAATCGCTGCCTGCACCGTTCGTGCTGCCGAGTCCAACATAGTAGTAAGTAGGGGAGTGAGAGGAAGGGTGCAGGACTCGGCGGGGGGGGGGGGGGGGGGGGGGGGAAGGTGCCGGTACGCCGTATCAGTGCGTACCAGCACAGAAAAGCCCTGCATATAAATATTTAACACATTGCTAAAAAAAACATTTTAAAAAACATTTATAAAAACATACAGTTTGAGAGGTTTTTATGACTCATGACAATGCTCGCCAGGAGGTTTACATCAGAAAAGTAATTTCAATAGTAAAACAATGAGCAGTGCGATATCCACTGCTAATAAAGTTGCAGTGGCTATCGAGTATCTGAAGTCTTTTCCTCTCTGTATGCCCCATGGTATTCAGAGAGAGATTTATTTGCTAGTGGTGTATTTAGTATAAGGAAAATAAAATCTCTCTCTCTCTCTCTGTTTTTCCTTCGGAAGCTGTCAGATTCTGTTCTAGTACAAGATGTACTCAGGCAGAATACTGAAGCTTAATTTTGTCCAGTCACTTAATGCCTTATATTTTCTCTCTTACTTATCTGGTATTCTTCAACTCTGACCTCTAAGGTCACCTTCACATAATTCTGTTTCTTTGGTACTTTTCTCATATATTCATCATTTGCCCTTTTTCCCTTGAACACCTATCATTCATTCTGGTCCTTCACTGAAAATAGCTCTGTGTTAATTACTACTACTACTATTACTTATTTATTTATTTTTTATTTTATTTTTTTTGTTACATTTGTACCCCACGCTTTCTCACTCATGGCAGGCTCAATGCGGCTTACACTTCTATAGTGCTACAAGGCATATGTAGCGCTGTACATCATACACAAAAAGACAGTCCCTGCACAAAGAGCTCACAAGCAGGAAGAGGAGTGGCCATGACATAGGAAAAGAGAGGAACTGCATTCTGGACCAAAACTGGAAAGAGGTGTTATGGCTATTCATCTATGACAGCCCAATGAAAGTAAAGAAAGGGATCACCAGTGTGACTATACTTACTTGCTTTCATTAGAAAGATCATATGAGGGGCAGGTTATTTACTGGGAAAATGGGGGAGGAAATAAATTATTCTGTACATTATATCAATATGTTATATGCACTAACATCAAAAATCCTGGATTTGATTCCCAGCTCAAGCATCTGCTCCAGCCTTGCCAGGACCTGGGTTGTCCCTTATAGAAACTGAGATCATACCCTTGCTTAGGAATGAGATTCATTCCTGTTATTATATGTACCAAACCATCCCAGAGTGGAGTAGTAGCCTAGTGGTTAGGGTGGTGGACTTTGGTCTTGGGGAACTGAGGAACTGAGTTTGATTCCCACTTCAGGCACTGGCAGCTCCTTGTGACTCTGGGCAAGTCACTTAACCCTCCATTGCCCCATGTAAGCCGCATGCCTGTATTGAGCCTGCCATGAGTGGGAAAGCGCTGGGTACAAATGTAACAAAAATAAAATAAAAAAAGAGCTCACAATCTAAATAAGCCAGGTAACAGACAGAACAATAAGGGAATTAAAGAGGATAAAAGGTACAGGGCAAGTGAGCAGTGGTTAGGAGTCAAAAGCAGCATCAAAGAGTTGGGCTTTTAGCTTGGACATGAAAACGGCCAAAGACGGGGCTAGATGTACATGCTCGGGATGTGTATTCCAGGCTGAGGTGCAGCGAGATAAAAGGAACAGAGTCTGGAATTAACAGTAGAGGAGAAGGGGACAGACAAGAGAGATTTGTCAACAGAAGGGAGTGGGGGGGGGGGGGGGGGGGGAGATTCAGACACTTATTAAAGTTTATGGCCCATTACTAGGGCTAAGCAAGCCTGTCTATGATCTGTGGGAAAACCAGGACACAAACTAGCTAATTGCCCTACTAGATCAACAAAAGGGAATGTTACACAAAACTGACTGATCTAAAAAAACAAACAGCTCTATACAGTACCTTATTGCACCAGGATGAGGTTGACAGAAATCCAGGACAGGCCAAAAAGTCTCCTTCCTGGAATGGGTAATTTGCCAGCTCTGTTACCGTACATCAAAGGCTTTTTTTGTGTGTGTGTGATTGCCATGTTCCTAGCACTGTGTGTTCTGGGGAAAGTATTCTGAAATCCTTGTTATAATGTTTTCCTTGTTAAATCCTTGTGAGAAATTCACCATTACTATTATACTATCAGCCAGGGCCGGTCCAACCCGGTAAGCGGGGTAAGCACCATAGGAGGGCACCTGCCTTCAAGGGCGCCGGCTCCCGCGGCCTGCCCAGCTGTTCGACGGCCTTCCCGCTTCCAGTTCCAGCCGTAACACTGCACGCGGCGGCGCGCGTGCTTTACACCTCTGCGGCGCTGCTCGACTCCTTCCAGCCTGGGCAGCGGCTCCTCCGCTCTCGACGTCACGAGACGACGCCTCCTCCCCCTGCGGCACCCTGCGTTTGCGCCAGTGCACCTTGCGGTTGCAGCAAGTGAGTAGCCTAACTGCCTAAGCGTCTCGTGTCTCGTGTCCTCCTCCGTCTGGCTCACTCCTCCGTCCCAGGCGCTGAGGCTCCCAGCTGACCGCCTGACTCACTGCCTAAGCTTCTGCCCCTGCCCTGGTCTTTCCTGCACTGGCTAGTCCACTCCTTATCCACCCCTGCCGTCCACGGGCCACGCCACCAGTCGGGACTCGCTCGGCAGAGCAGAAGAGAAGAAGAATCTTCTCAATCAAGTTCTTTAAGCCAAGTAATGGCCCCACGGGAAGTGGGGGGCGGGGTGCCAACTGATAGTCTGCAGGGGGGCACCAGAGACCTGCTATCAGCAGAGCTGCCAAGTTACCCAGTTCCAGGAGAGAGAGAGAGAGAGACATTTTAGTTACTCTTCTTGGTTTTAAATTTACATCCCAAAGCGGTATGGGAGTTATACTCTTAGGTTCTACCATTGCAATTAGTGTTTCAGGTCCCCTCATTTATCAGGATGAGGATGGCAGAAATCCAGAACCGGCCTAAAATTTCTCTCCTGTACCCAGATAATTTTGAAGCTCTGGATTTGAGGTGCCTAAACCTGCTTCAGAGATTTCTAAATATGTGACTTTAAGCTATATTTCTAACCCATCTGCTTCTAAGACTCCAACTCATGGTGTTCCTGTTTAGGGGCTTACAGGTAATTTTGCTTCAATGCAGTGGGGGTGGGAGCAAAGGGTGATTTTACCTGATGCAACATTATACTACTGATTCCCAGGTAAGAGCCAGGGAGATTAGATGCCTCTTTGGTAGGGGATGGGTAGTGATACTTTGCCTAATGTTGTTGCCAGGGAAGGAGGTCAATGGAGGTAGGAATGTGGGCCTAGGCTGCACGTCTTTTACCGCTGCTGGCGGCCACCGTAACCCTGACTTGGTAAGTAAATATGGAACGACCGGCACCGATACCTGAGTAGGAAGCGAGAGGGACGTGGGGTTGTGGAGGAGAGTGGCAGCGATGCAGAGTCCGATGACAGCGAAACTGAGGTGACCACAGTAACATCTCCTGACTTCAGGCACGCAGGCTTCTACTGTGGGAGAGTGACATCAGGAGATGGTTACGAACGCAGGTAGCCTCATTGGAACGTTGGAGGAGCAAATTATTATATTAGATAACCTAGAGATGGGAATAACAAGCGAGGTAATTCATTTTTTTTTATTTGTACCCCGCGCTTTCCCACTCTTGGCAGGCTCAATGCAGCTTAGGTACTTATTTGTACCTGGGGCAATGGAGGGTTAAGTGACTTGCCCAGAGTCACAAGGAGCTGCCTGTGCCTGCAGTGGGAATTGAACCCAGTTCCCCAGGACCAAAGTCCACCACTCTAACCACTAGGCCACTCCACCACTAAATTTACTGATGAAACTAAGTTCTCCGAGGACAAGCAGGCTGCTTGTTCTCACTGATGGGTGACGTCCACGGCAGCCCCTCCAATCGGAAACTTCACTAGCAAAGGCCTTTGCTAGCTCTCGCGCGCCCATGCGCACCGCGCATGCGCGGCCGTCTTCCCGCCCGAACCGGCTCGTGTTCGTCAGTCTTCTTTTGTCCGCGCTCGGGACGGTTGTGTTTTGCCGCCGTTTCGTGCCCCTCAAGTTGATCCTCGCGGGTCTTCGCAATTTCGCTAAAAAAAAAAAAGAGAGACCTTCGGTCTTTGTCCCTTCCCGTGTGTCCAGCTTTTCCCCCAGCATAAGTTTCCTTTCGCTTTCGGGTTAGGCCTTTTTGGCCTCGGTACGGGTTTTCTCTCCCTTATTTTTTTGGTGCCTTTCGTCATCATCGCGAATTTTGATTTCGCCGGCATGATTTTTCCGCCCATGTCATCGAAGTCTCCCAGCGGCTTCAAAAAGTGCACCCAGTGCGCCCGGGTAATCTCGCTCACTGATAGGCATGCTTCGTGTCTTCAGTGTCTGGGGGCTGGGCACCGCCCGCAGGCCTGCAGTCTTTGTGCTCTTTTACAAAAGAGAACTCAGGTAGCGAGATTGGCCCAGTGGAACGTGTTGTTCTTGGGCTCTTCGTCGACAACAGCACAGGACGCATCGAGTGCATCGACGTCGACAGCATCGAAATCTTCGACCTCGGCATCGACGGCATCGAGGCTTCGACCCTCTGCATCGTTGGTACCGAGACATCGGAAGACTGCGTCGACGTCGGTGGTACCAGGACCTCCGCTGTTGCTGATGTCATCGGACGGTGGTGCTTCGACTGGAGTGCAGGTGAGGGCTGTCCATTCCCCTGCTGGTGGCGGTGAGCCTTCGGGTGGGTCTCCTCCTGCCCTGAGGGCTCCTGCGGTACAGCCCCCCCGAGACTGACCTTCTTCGGCCTCGGCCTCGGCCCTGAGGAAGAGATGGTTGGATTCTACGTCCTCCTCGTCGGTACCGGGAAGCTCCGGTGACATGCTTCGTTTGAAGAAATCAAAGAAGCATCAACACCGGTCTCCTTCCCGCCTCGGTACCGAGAGCTCTGGGTCGCCGAGGGAGTCGGCACCCAGTAGGCATCGGCACCAGAAGGATCGCTCACCCTCTGTTCAGGAGGTGTCAATGCACTCCACCTTGGACAGCCCAGAACCGCCTCCACGCCCGGAACAGACTCTGACCTCGACGCCTGCATCGGCTTCCCAGTCTTTCTCCACAGCCGCTCTGCACGAGAGTCTCCGGGCCGTTCTTCCAGAGATTCTGGGAGAGCTGTTGCGCCCTTCTCCTCCGGTACCGGGAGGTGCTTGCGCCACCGGTACCGTCGAGTGAGGCGCCGGCTGGCCCTTTGCCCGGGGAGAGGTCTCCGACATCTGCGGCCGCCTCCCAGGAAGACTCCCCGACGACGTCGGTGGAGGGAGCTTCGCCGGTGCTGGCGAGGGAGTCTACCTCTCGGCGCTCCCACCGTGGCCGTGTTTCCACGGAGTCGAGTCGGGCACGGCTTCAGATGCAGGTTCATGAACTTGTGTCTGATACCGATGGTGAGGCCTCGTGGGAGGAGGAGGAGGACATCAGATATTTCTCTGACGAGGAGTCTGATGGCCTTCCTTCTGATCCCACTCCCTCCCCTGAAAGGCAGCTTTCCCCTCCCGAGAGTCTGTCTTTCACGGCCTTTGTCCCGGAGATGTCTACGGCCATCCCCTTCCCGGTGGTCGTGGAGGATGAGCCCAGGGCTGAGATGTTTGAGCTCTTGGACTATCCTTCTCCACCTAAGGAAGCGTCCACAGTACCCATGCATCATGTCCTAAAAAAGACATTGCTGGTGAACTGGACCAAGCCTCTAACTAATCCCCACATTCCCAATAAGATCGAATCCCAGTATCAGATCCATGGGGACCCAGAGCTGATGCGCACTCAGTTGCCTCATGACTCTGGTGTGGTGGATCTGGCCCTAAAGAAGGCTAAGAGTTCTAGGGAGCATGCTTCGGCGCCCCCGGGCAAGGACTCTAGAACCTTAGACTCCTTTGGGAGGAAGGCCTACCATTCTTCTATGCTCGTGGCCAAGATTCAGTCCTACCAGCTCTACACGAGCATCCACATGCGGGACAATGTGCGGCAGTTGGCGGGCTTGGTGGACAAGCTCCCTTCTGAGCAAGCCAAGCCGTTTCAGGAGGTGGTCAGGCAGCTGAAGGCGTGCAGAAAATTCCTGGCCAGAGGGGTATATGATACCTTTGATGTTGCGTCCAGGGCCGCTGCTCAAGGTGTGGTGATGCGCAGACTCTCATGGCTGCGTGCCTCCGACCTGGAGAATAGAATCCAGCAGCGGATTGCGGACTCCCCTTGCCAAGTGGACAACATTTTTGGAGAAAAAGTCGAACAGGTGGTAGAGCAGCTCCACCAGTGGGATAACGCTTTTGACAAATTCTCCCGCCGGCAGCCTTCAGCATCTACCTCTTCTGGTAGACGTTTTTATGGGGGAAGGAGGACTGTTCCCTTCTCTTCTGGTAAGCGTAGGTACAATCCTCCCTCTCGACAGCCTGCGGCCAAGGCTAAGCCCCAGCGCGCTCGCTCTCGTCAGCAGCGTGTGCCTCAGCAAGGCCCCACAGCTCCCCAGCAAAAGCAGGGGGCGAGCTTTTGACTGGCTCCAGAAGAGCATAGCCAATGTCAAGGTGTCCGTGCCGGGCAATCTGCCGGTCGGGGGGAGGTTGAAAGTTTTTCACCAAAGGTGGCCTCTCATAACCTCCGACCAGTGGGTTCTCCAAATAGTCCGACAAGGATACACCCTCAATTTGGCCTCGAAGCCTCCAAATTGTCCACCGGGAGCTCAGTCCTTCAGCTTCCAGCACAAGTAGGTACTTGCAGAGGAACTCTCCGTCCTTCTCAGCGCCAATGCGGTCGAGCCCATGCCACTGGGGCAAGAAGGGCTGGGATTCTATTCCAGGTACTTCCTTGTGGAAAAGAAAACAGGGGGGATGCGTCCCATCCTAGACCTAAGGGCCCTGAACAAATATCTGGTCAAGGAAAAGTTCAGGATGCTTTCCCTGGGCACCCTTCTTCCCATGATTCAGAAAAATGATTGGCTATGCTCTCTGGACTTAAAGGATGCTTATACACATATCACGATACTGCCAGCTCACAGACAGTATCTTCGATTTCGTCTGGGATCACGTCACTTCCAGTACTGTGTGCTACCCTTAGGCCCGCCTCTGCGCCAAGAGTGTTCACGAAGTGCCTAGCTGTGGTAGCAGCAGCGCTTCGCAGGCTCGGAGTGCACGTGTTCCCTTATCTTGCTGGATTCTTGGACGGCTCGTGCCTATCTCCCGGAGACGAGGGCCAGCAATCTGCTGTCCCTCGTCTCCCGGGTACGAGCGTCCCAGCAGATCACAGCTCAGCAGATGTTGAGATTGCTTGGCCACATGGCCTCCACAGTCCATGTGACTCCCATGGCTCATCTTCACATGCGATCTGCTCAATGGACCCTAGCTTCCCAGTGGTTTCAGGCTGCTGGGGATCTAGAGGACGTGATCCATCTGTCCACGTTTTCTCAAATCCCTGTACTGGTGGACGATTTGGGCCAATTTGACTCTGGGAAGCCCCTTCCAAATTCCTCAGCCACAAAAGGTGCTGACTACGGATGCGTCTCTCCTGGGGTGGAGAGCTCATGTCGATGGGCTTCACACCCAAGGAAGCTGGTCCCTCCAGGAACGCGATCTGCAGATCAATCTCCTGAAGTTACGAGCGGTCTGGAACGCTCTGAAGGCTTTCAGAGATCGGCTGTCCCACCAAATTATCCAAATTCAGACAGACAACCAGGTTGCCATGTATTACATCAACAAGCAGGGGGGCACCGGATCTCGCCCCCTGTGTCAGGAAGCCATCAGCATGTGGCTCTGGGCTCGCCGTTACGGCATGTGGCTCCAAGCCACATATCTGGCAGGCGTAAACAACAGTCTGGCCGACAGGTTGAGCAGGATTATGCAACCTCACGAGTGGTCGCTCAATTCCGCAGTAGTGCGCCAGATCTTGCAAGTGTGGGGCACCCCCTTGGTAGATCTCTTCGCATCTCGAGCCAACCACAAGGTCCCTCAGTTCTGTTCCAGACTTCAGGCCCACGGTCGACTGGCATCAGATGCCTTCCTCCTGGATTGGGGGGAAGGCCTGCTGTATGCTTATCCTCCCATACCTCTGGTGGGGAAGACTTTGTTGAAACTCAAGCAAGACCGGGCACCATGATTCTGATTGCTCCCTTTTGGCCGCGTCAGATCTGGTTCTCTCTTCTTCTGGAGTTGTCCTCCGAAGAACCGTGGAGATTGGAGTGTTTTCAGACCCTCATCACACAGGACGAAGGGGCGCTTCTGCATCCCAACCTCCAGTCTCTGGCTCTCACGGCCTGGATGTTGAGAGCATAGACTTTGCCTCTTTGGGTCTGTCAGAGGGTGTCTCCCGTGTCTTGCTTGCTTCCAGGAAAGATTCCACTAAGAGGAGTTACTTTTTTTTATGGAGGAGGTTTGCCGTCTGGTGTGACAGCAAGGCCCTAGATCCTCGCTCTTGTCCTACACAGACCCTGCTTGACTACCTTCTGCACTTGTCTGAGTCTGGTCTCAAGACCAACTCTGTAAGGGTTCACCTTAGCTCAATCAGTGCATACCATTACCGTGTGGAAGGTAAGCCGATCTCAGGACAGCCTTTAGTTGTTCGCTTCATGAGAGGTTTGCTTTTGTCAAAGCCCCCCGTCAAACCTCCTACAGTGTCATGGGATCTCAATGTCGTTCTCACCCAGCTGATGAAATCTCCTTTTGAGCCACTGAACTCCTGCCATCTGAAGTACTTGACCTGGAAGGTCATTTTCTTGGTGGCAGTTACTTCAGCTCGTAGAGTCAGTGAGCTTCAGGCCTTGGTAGCCCAGGCCCCTTACACCAAATTTCATCATAATAGAGTAGTCCTCTGCACTCACCCTAAGTTCTTGCCGAAGGTAGTGTCGGAGTTCCATCTGAACCAGTCAATTGTCTTGCCAACATTTTTTCCCCGTACTCATTCCTGCCCTGCTGAACGTCAGCTGCACACATTGGACTGCAAAAGAGCATTGACCTTCTATCTGGAGCGGACACAGCCCAACAGACAGTCCGCCCAATTTCTTTTGATCCCAACAGGAGGGGAGTGGCTGTGGGGAAACGCACCATATCCAATTGGCTAGCAGATTGCATTTCCTTCACTTACGCCCAGGCTTGAGGGTCATGTCATGGCTCACATGTCAGTGGCCCACTTGAAGTCAGCCACTATTGAAGAGATCTGCAAAGCTGCGACGTGGTCATCTGTCCACACATTCACATCTCATTACTGCCTGCAGCAGGATACCCGATGCGACAGTCGGTTCGGGCAGTCAGTGCTTCAGAATCTGTTCGGGGTTTAGAATCCAACTCCACCCCCCTAGGCCCATGTTTTATTCTGTTCCAGGCTACACTCTCTGTTAGTTGGATAAGTTTTTAGGTCAATCTAAGTTATGTCCTCGCCGTTGCGAGGCCCAATTGACCATGTTTGTTGTTTTGAGTGAGCCTGGGGGCTAGGGATACCCCATCAGTGAGAACAAGCAGCCTGCTTGTCCTCGGAGAAAGCGAATGCTACATACCTGTAGAAGGTATTCTCCGAGGACAGCAGGCTGATTGTTCTCACAAACCCGCCCGCCTCCCCTTTGGAGTTGTGTCTTCCCTTGTCTTTGTCTTGCTACTTACGGGACTGATGAACACGAGCCAGTTCGGGCGGGAAGATGGCTGCGCATGCGCGGTGCGCATGGGCGCACGAGAGCTAGCAAAGGCCTTTGCTAGTGAAGTTTCCGATTGGAGGGGCTGCCGTGGACCTCACCCATCAGTGAGAACAATCAGCCTGCTGTCCTTGGAGAATACCTTCTACAGGTATGTAGCATTCGCTTTATTCAAAGTTGTTAAATTGCAAGAGGATTGTGAAATATTGCAAGAAGACCATATGAGACTAGGAGACTGAGCATCCAAATGGCAGATGATTTTAATATGAGCAAGTGCAAAGTGATGTATGTGGGAAAGAGGAACCCAAACCACAGTTACATGATGCAAGGATCTACATCAGGATTCACAACCCAGGAAAAGGATCCAGGTGTCATCGCTGATGATATGTTGAAACCCTCTGCTCAGTGTGCAGCAGCAACTAAGAATGTTAGGAATTAAGGAATATAAAATAAAATTGAGAATGTTATAATGCCTTTGTATCGCTCCACTGTGCGACCGCACCTCGAATACCCTGCTCAGTTCTGGTCACCACATCTCAAAAAAGATATAGTAGAATTAGAAAAATGGGGACGTTATAATGCCTTTGTATCGCTCCATGGTACGACCGCACCTCGAATATTGTGATCAATTCTAGTCGCCGCATCTCAAAAAAGATATAGTGGAATTAGAAAAGGTGCAGAGAAGGGCAACAAAAATGATAAAGGGGATGGGACGACTTCCCTATGAGGAAAGGCTAAAGCGGCTAGGGCTCTTCAGCTTGGAGAAAAGACGGCTGAGGGGAGATATGATAGAGGTCTATAAAATAATGACTGGAGTGGAACGGGTAGACGTGAAGCATCTGTTTATGCTTTCCAAAAATACTAGGACTAGGGGGCATGCGATGAAGCTACAAAATAGTAAATTTAATATGAATCAGAGAAAAGTTTTCTTCACTCTATGTGTAATTCAATTCTGGAATTCATTGCCCGAAAATGTGGTAAAGGTGGTTAGCTTAGCAGAGTTTAAAAAAGGCTTGCAATGCTTCCTAAAGGAAAAGTCCATAGACCATTATTAAATTTGACTTGGGGAAAATATTTCTGGAATAAGCTGCATAAAATGTTTTGTACTTTTTTGGGAATCTTGCCAGGTATTTGTGACCTGGATTGGCCACTGTTGGAAACAGTTTGCTGGGCTTGATGGACCTTTGGTCTGTCCCAGTATGGCAATACTTATGTACTTATGTAGAAAAGTTACAGAGAACGGCAATGAAAATAATAAAGGGGATGGGACGACTTCCCTATCAGGGCTCTTCAGCTTGGAGAAGAGATGGCTGAAGGAAGATATGAGTGAGATCTATACAATACTGAGTGACATGGATCAAGTAAACGTGAATCACTTGTTTACTCTTTCCAAAAATAGTAGGACTAGGGGGCATGCAAAGAAGCTACTAAGCATTAAACTTAAAACGAACCAGAGAAAATAATTTTTCACTCAAGTAATGAAACTCTGCAATTTGCTACCACTGAATGTGGTAAAAGCAGTTAGCTTAGCAGGGTTTAAAAAGGTTTGGGTAATTTCCTAAAAGTCTATAAGCCACTATTAAGATGGACTTGGGAAAGTCCACTACATATTCTAGGATAAGCAGCATAAAATCTGTTTTGATGTTCTGGGATCTTGCCAGGTACTGGTGACCTGGATTGGCTACTGTTGGAAACAGGATACTGGGCTTGATGGACCTTTGGTCTGTCCCAGTATGGCAATGCTTGTGTTCTTATGTTCTTAATGTCACACTATGACATTAAGAACATATGCAATGCAATGTGATCCATCTATCACTTCTCCGGAAGGTTCAGTAAACAAAGCCTCCTTTGGCCTTCTATTAAATTTAATAAGTACTGTTGTGTAAGAAAGTTTGTCCATCTTGGGCTCTTATAGACAAAACAAATTTCCACCAAAAGTCCTTAACAATAAACTGACTATCTCAATGACAGTTGATCAATAGGCAGAACAAGAAAGTCAATCAGTAAAGTCTTAGCCAAGACCTGCCTTAATCAGTGGGTCGTCATAGAGGTAAATCTGGAAGACAAAATTATAACCCAGCAAAGCAAGTTAACTAATAGGGTGTTGCGTTGCAGCTTTTTTTCATTGAGTTTTTTTTTTTTTGTTTCGAGACATTTTTGTTAATTAAGCAATGGTTGTAGTTGCTGTCCAAACCAACAAAAAGTAGCTTTGTTACAACCCTCCCCAACTCCCCTTGTAACAGAATTATCAGCTGGTAAATCAGGAAACAAGAGGCCACTGGTTCCAAAGGCAAGACAGCTTTTATTGCTAGCAATGTACAGCACTGAGTTCAGTCTCAGGATACTGTGTGTCAGAAATCAGCTGACACTTACATTTATACCTCCCCTATGGGCCTGCGCATTAGGCCCCTTATACATCACAGTTGGCATGCGCAGTAAACATTTGTAGTTTTGTAGTTCTTACAGTACATACACACGTCATAACACTGAAATGATACTGGCAAAGAAAACGAAACTTATCGCCCTGTTTTAGCACACACACACATAATCACACAATGCTTCTTTCACAGAGTTGATAAGGCTCAGAGATGCAGGGTGGGCGTGGCTACACTCCCAGACTATCTTCTATTCATGTAGCGTCTATGTGCAGGCTGGTTTTGTGTGCAAGCCTTGGCTACTAATTGTTACAAGCGGTTATCTACTGCACCTGCATCCTGTCTCAAACAGTTATTCCAGCAACTTTGGTATCTTGCAAGCAGGAGCTGACAGTTTGTAGTTAAGGCACAGTACAAGAGAGTGTAAAGGTTCTGTAAAAGTTCAGATCTGGAATGTGGTATAAAGAAGCCAACGTCCTTGATTAAATATGCACAGGTCTTGAGGTAGTCCTGTCAGTTCTGATCCGGCACCGATGCAGGCCAGATCCAGCCGCCACTCCTACACCCTGATCACAACTTGAATCCTCAATAACAACCCACATTCCTACCTCCATTGACCTCCTTCCCTGGCAACAACATTAGGCAAAGTATCACTACCCACCCCCTACCAAAGAGGCATCTAATCCCCCTGGCTCTTACCTGGGAATCAGTAGTATAATGTTGCATCAGGTACAATCACCCTTCACTCCCAGCCCCACTGCACTGAAGCAAAACTACCTGTAAGCCCCTAAACAGGAACACCAGGAGCTGGAGTCTTGGAAGTGAGAAATAATAAAGCAAAAGTAGGGGTAACCTGGAGTGGAATACCAGGAGTTGGAGTCTTGGAAGCAGATGGGTTAGAAATATAGCTTAAGGTCACATATTTAGAAATCTGTGAAGCAGGTTTAGGCACCTCAAATTCAGAGCTTCCAAATTATCTGGGTACAGGAGAGAGTTTTTAGGCCGGTTCTGGATTTCTGCCATCCTCATCCTGATAAATGAGGGGACCTGAAACCAGTGGCGTAGCCAAGGGTGGGCTTGGGTGGGCCCAGGCCCACCAGTAGCAGCACACCTATGTTGTGGCCGGCAGAGATTCCCAAGCTGAAAACTCCCAACAACTGTCCCTCCTGCATACCTTATAAATAGCAGATCTTCGCTTGCAGGAAGCAGCAACTGACACATACTGCTTACACTGGCCCCACAGCCTTCCCTCTGACGTATTCCTGCCTATGCGGAAACAGGAAGCTACATCAGTGGGAAGGATGTGGGGCCTACATGAGTAGTGTGTATTAGTTGCTCCTCACTGCCGGTGAAAATCTGAAATTTAAAAGGTGTGCAGAAGAGGGGGAATATTTGAGAGACCATATGGCATGCAGGCGAGAGGAGAGACCAAATCACCTATGGGATTGAAGGGGTGGAACGCCGATTACCACCCGAATACTACTGAACAACAGGACGACCTCATGTTCTGTGCCTACTGATGGACTTATACTTATGGACTCTACTCTGCTTTTGGCCTCTTAGCCATACCTTATTAATGCACTGGACCTTTGTGCCTTACATATAATGAGCCTAGACTAAGACCAAAACCTGTGCAGTTTAGACTTTACTAGTAGTATGTATTGTTAACCAGCAGCTAGATAACAAATTGTAGTAGTCAGCAATTTAGGGCAGCTGGCTCTGCCAGCCCAGTCTCGTGATTCCTGCATAGAGGCTGTATTGTGTAAATGTGCTGGAACACTGAAATGTAAGGCTTGCAAGCTGACAGTTAGCCAGATAGCAGAAACCAGCCGGAACTTGTGCTGCTTATCAGTATATTGCCTTATATGGTATATGCAATGCCAAATAACTGTGAATAGACTAGAGACCAGTGTTGGAAATAGAGGGTTGTGTGCAAAGCCAAAGATAAGTTTCGTTTCCTGGGTTCTGTGTAAGATCCTCTGTCTGTAACTGTGCATGACTACTGATAAGAGTGTATAAGAACGAGTGTCAGGTGACGCTCAGGGGGCAGTATTCTGAGATTGTACTCGGGGCTGTCTGAATTGCTAGCAATAAAAAGCTGTTTTGTTTTGGAACCAATTTGCCTTTCGTCTCCTGATTTCCCACCTGTTTCATTGGCGACCCAGATGGGACAGAAGTAGAAAGGGGAATCGGATTATATTCTTCCCCTCCCCCACTGTGGTCGGGTCAGGTTATCGATCCCCACCCGAGAAGCTGGTGAGTGGCCACCGCTGATTTCAGCGTCCATCTCCCGGAGGAGTGTCGTCAACTCCGCCTGACTGTAGAGGGGGCTGTGTGGTTCCGGCAAGGCACCTTTTCTATTTCAGAAAGAAGCGTACGACGGCGCAGCCTGCGACCCCGGCGGACAGGCGAGTATACTCTACGTAGTGACCGGCCCAGTAAGACCGAAGAAGAGGCGTGATCACCCTCTTTTAGCCAGTGACTAATACGGACTATTGGTATACGACTAGGTCCCGAAACTCACTAGGCTCCGACGACGAAACCGAGCGGCGAACGGGAAGGTTCTTGTGGCGTATGAAAATGTAGATTCTCAGGCGTCTCTGAACTGCAGATTCTATGACCTTGTGTACACCAGCTGCATGAAGCTGTAGAATGGAATGTGTTTACATAACGGTGCTTGAGAACCAGATAAACTGTTCAGCAGCTGAGGAGTGCAGGTTTTTTTGTCTCAGGCTGCTATAGCGTAAAAGCAGTCCAGGGTTTGGGACCCCTCATAAGACCACAGCCGGTGGTGGGGGTGGGCTCGAGGAAATAATTACTCCGGTGCATGTTAACAGAGTGATATGTCCCTTTGAAACTTAACTGTTGCATCATGTTAGAAGTTACTATAAGATACTAGGAAAAATGCCCGTTTCTGAGTGCAATGAAACGGACGCTAGCAAGGGGCCCCCTCCCTCCGTCCCTCGGAGCTACTCGCGTTACTTGTTCGGGGTTCGCGTTTGCCTCGTATTTCGGCCCTCGAGTGTTATAGCTCCGCCCGCGACGTCATGACGTTTTGACGTGTTGCCTTTTACATAGAGAGATAAGATTTTGTTTCTCTGAAACAGGAGAACTATGTATTCTACAGCAGACGGTGCAAGCTTTGTATAGGCAGCACCAGGATTTCGTTGCTGGGGATAATGTTGTTTATCTTTCTTGATTCTGGTTGTTAAAAAGGGGTCCAGTTTGTGCTTTTCTTCAGGGACATATCAGCTGCCTGTAGCCATGAGCAGTTGCCTTTTATGCAAACCTTATGAGTCTCGTAGGCAGTGCAAATCACAGCTGCTTAATTGTATTGCACTAAATTTGTTTTCCTCCACTGCAGAGGAGGGATGCAAATTCCTAAGTTATTCATGAGACTTGCAAACTATTTCTTGCCTATTCTTTGTACCTACCTCAGTAGGATTTGTACAATAAATGTCTAGTGAAATATCCCACGTGTATGTATGTTCTGTACGGTAATTGAGATTTCAGAGAGATAAGTTTTAGGTTTCATGTGGATTTTCTTGTTTCAGTGTTCAGTTGTTTACTTATGATGTCACTCTTCTTTCTTTTATTGATGACTTGCTCCCTCTGCTGATCTTTGTGTGTATTACATGCACAAGTTGCTTTGGGAAAGAAAGAAAGCGAGAAAAAAAAAAAAGACAGTCCCTGCCCAAAGGAGCTTGCGGTCTAAACCAGGGCAGACAGACAAGACTCACAATTACAGACTTTTGTTTTAATAATGTGATTTATGCAAGGAACCGTTTGTCTACTAAACTACTTAATGTGTTTAATTCATCATGCTTGTGATAAATATATCTGTGTTACTTTACCTTGGGCAATTGTGACTCCAGAGATATTGCCCCCTCTAGGGTAAAGGAATTTAGCTGAATGTTCAGATTAAGAAGTTGTTAATGTACCTTGAATGAGAATGCTTTGTGCTGCTATAGAACATTTCTAGGCACCTGCCTACGTGCTGACATCATCCTTGTTCTAACTTTTCTCCATAAATCATATGTCTCATGATTTTAGCTGGACGCTTAAACCAGGTTGTCCAGAGAGGTGAGGTGTACCATGATAAAGATCTAAATGTAAGTTTTAAATCATAGGGAATCACATTGTGAAGAAGATGGAAGCAAGTTCCCAGTCATTGAAAGGTTACTGAGATGTTTGAAGCTTGTAAAAGATATACTGCCAATGTGCAAGTTGTGTGAATAGTGTGAATAACCACATGGCAGGAGTACATGATTATGTGCTATGAAAGTACACTTGTAAGTCAGATAGAAGGGTTGTGGAAGTGGATATATGTGGGAGTGTTTCAACAGGACTATACTGTTTGGGGATAGGCCACAGAATAGCAATTCATTTTATTCTGTATTACCTATCAAAAGAAGCATGAAATTTGAGTATAGAAGTAAGCTAATGGCATTTTGTTAAGGGTTTGACCAGATATTGAGTGAATTATTATCATTTATGCCCTGAGGCCTACATAGAGGCCCTGTATCGTTTGGAGTCCTCTTTCTTGTTTTTCAGGTTCATCAAATTGTCCTCTCACCTTAGTTGGCAGGCAGGACGTGACATCATTTGACTGTGATCACTGATGGCACCAGTCTGTGTTGAGGCCTGCTGTCCACCATTCCTGAAACAGACTTGGCCACCGCATTCTCCTCTGTTCTCAGGGTTGTTGCCTATTACTGCAATGAACTTTCTAGAATTGTAACCTTTATATCCCAAAACAACTCTGTTAATGTTGCACCAATGCTGGAAGGGGATTTTGGTTGAACTCATTTTGTTAGATAGACTGCTAAACTCTAGGCCAGCATTTAAACTGGTGGTCCATATAGGAATATTGCTATACATTCTCAATTGTAATGATTTCTTTTGCTTACTTGGTATAGGCACCATCACTAACGCCTCTGAAGCCACTGATTGTTTCCTGTATGATATTGTTTCAAGATCGCATGTATTGTCTCATGTTGCAAACACAAGATCCTAAAGTTCATCCAGTCCCACACACACAGTATACCCTATGCAGCTCGACATAGCAACCCGCCAGAGATCTGATGATGTGCCAGATCAAATATGGACCGGTTGTCCAGTACGTTGGTGACCTGTTGATTGTGTAGTGTTCGCCTGAAGGTTCTTGACAGCGGGCTGCAAATGCCCCTGAAATCTGTCACCTGCTTGAAGCTGTGTGGAAGCCAAGAAAAGTCGCTGTGATGCACTGTAGGGCCCACACAGGGAAGACAGATTCCATAGCCCGGGGCAACCGACGTGCGGACGAGGCAGCCAAGAAAGCCTGTCAAGAACCCTACCCTCCTGAACCTACTCCTCATCCATCTCCCTGAAGAAACCCCCGCATTTACAGAAACTTCCCCAACAGGGAGTCTTGAAATTTACCAGAAGTCAGGAACCCCCGAGTACAGGCCCGTCCAAGACTTAAGGAAGGTCAACAACCAGGTGGCCGACATAGTTGCTCTCGTACCGAACCCTTACTCCAATTTAGCCCAAGTGCCAGCCCAGACCAAGTGGTACAGTGTCATTGATCTGAAGGACGCCTTCTTCTCCATCCCCCTTGCCGCCGACAGCCAGAAATTGTTTGCCTTCACGTGGGAAGACTTACAGACTGGTAATAAGCAGCAGTTTACCTGGACACGACTCCCCCAGGGATTCAAGAACTCCCCCACCCTCTTCGGCGACCAACTCGCTCAGGACCTGAAGACGTATCAGGACGAGTATGGGCCGGTCGTTCAATACGTGGACGACCTGTTGGTGGCCCGTGAAACGTACACGGACTGTGCAGAAGCTACCCTTTACCTCTTGACAACCCTGGAAGCCCTAGGGTACCGAGCCCGCCGACAGAAGGCACAGATATGCGACATCGAAGTCGCGTACCCGGGATTTCGCCTCCGAGAAGGAACCCGGAGGCTCGGTACACCCCGTACCCAAGCTATCCGCAACCAACCCACCCCTGCGAATAAGAAGGAATTGCGGGCACTCCTCGGAGCCGCTGGATACTGCCGGATCTGGGTCATCAACTTCGCTGTCCTGACCCAAGACTTGTACGCCACACTGAAAGGACCTGAACTCGAGGGCCAAAACCTCCAGTGGGAGAAAAGCGAACTGAAAGCCCTTCAGGACCTCAAGGAGGCCCTTGTGGCCCCACCAGCGCTCGGACTGCCAGATATGACTAAGCCGTTCCACTTGTTCATCGACGAAAAGAAGGGATTGGCACTTGGAGTCCTCACCCAACTGGTCGGCACCTGGCAACGCCCTGTAGCATATGGATACCTGAAGCCCTGGCATGGACTGTGGCCAAGGAGGGCCACGACCGCACACACCTGGGCAAGGAAGCTCTGGGACGCCTACTCGACCTCAACAACCTGTCCCTGTGGACCAAAAATGCTTCCAGCCAATGCGCAACTTGTGCTCGGAACAACCCAAGAACGGGGCCCGGTCCTATGCCAGGACATGTTCTCCCAGGCACTAGCCCCTTCCACGTTTGCCAGATTGATTTCACGCATATGCCCCCAGCACGGGGATATAAAGCCATCCTCGTCGCTGTGTGTAACTACACTGGATGGATTGAGGCCCAGCCTACCAGAACTGAAATGGCGAAAGACGTCACTTCCTTATTGATCCATCACCTCCTGCCGAGATACGGCCTTCCCAGACAGATAAACTCCGACAACGGTCCTGCATTCGCCAGCGAAGTAACACAACAACTCAGTACAAGGCTGGGTCTCGATTGGAAGTTACATTGTGCATGGAGACCCCAGAGCAGTGGAATAGTGGAGAGAGCTAACCGATCCCTCTTTAACCAACTGGCTACCGACCTCTGGGAGCCTCAAGAGTCTCCTCGTCATGGGGGGGGGCCTGTTCTTGCTGTCCTGCCTATTAATACCTTTGTCTCTCCCCTTAGTTTTCAGGTGTCTCCGCTCCACCATGGAAAGCATCGCTGACCGCCGTGCTGCTGCCCAACTTATGGCTCTCCAGATGTACTCCCCCATTCCCCAGTCTGATGAAGCTGACAATGAAGCACCTTGTGGCTGACGTGCACCTTTCACCTCCTGAGTCACTTAATGGGCCAGTACCCTTGTGTCAGCATAAGACCGGATACAAAGGGGGGGGGGATTCCACTAGGGGCCCTCCGTCTCAACCCCGGCGAAGCAACCAACGGCTGCGCAAGGGCTTAGGGCTCGCTTGTTGCCTCCCTCGCTAACTATCCTTGTCCTTTCTTTCTTTTTTTCAGGGTTCATGGAAGTGATACTTTCCACCAGATGGATGTTCAAGTATCAAAAGGGGGGAATGAAGGGGTGGAACGCCGATTACCACCCGAATACTACTGAACAACAGGACGACCTCATGTTCTGTGCCTACTGATGGACTTATACTTATGGACTCTAACTCTGCTTTTGGCCTCTTAGCCATACCTTATTAATGCACTGGACCTTTTGTGCCTTACATATAATGAGCCTAGACTAAGACCAAAACCTGTGCAGTTTAGACTTTTACTAGTAGTATGTATTTGTTAACCAGCAGCTAGATAACAAATTGTAGTAGTCAGCAATTTAGGGCAGCTGGCTCTGCCAGCCCAGTCTCGTGATTCCTGCATAGAGGCTGTATTGTGTAAATGTGCTGGAACACTGAAATGTAAGGCTTGCAAGCTGACAGTTAGCCAGATAGCAGAAACCAGCCGGAACTTGTGCTGCTTATCAGTATATTGCCTTATATGGTATATGCAATGCCAAATAACTGAATAGACTAGAGACCAGTGTTGGAAATAGAGGGTTGTGTGCAAAGCCAAAGATAAGTTTCGTTTCCTGGGTTCTGTGTAAGATCCTCTGTCTGTAACTGCGCATGACTACTGATAAGAGTGTATAAGAACGAGTGTCAGGTGACGCTCAGGGGGCAGTATTCTGAGATTGTACTCGGGGCTGTCTGAATTGCTAGCAATAAAAAGCTGTTTTGTTTTGGAACCAATTTGCCTTTCGTCTCCTGATTTCCCACCTGTTTCAGGATGGGGTGGGTTGGGGTTCTTCTGCCCACCCATCTTGGGCCCAGGCCCACCCAAAATTGGGTGTCTGGCTACGCCCCTGCCTGAAACACTAATTACAATGGTAGAACCTAAGAGTATAACTCCTATACTGCTTTGGGATGTAAATTTAAAACCAAGAAGAGTAGCTCGCTCGCTCTCTCTCTCTCTCTCTCCCCCTCCCTCCTGAATTTAACAAGGAAAACATAACAAGGGTGTGCTAGGAACATGGCACACACACACACAAAAAAAAACAGCCTTTGATGTACAGTAACAGAGCTGGCAAATTACCCATTCCAGGAAGGAGACTTTTTGGCCTGTCCTGGATTTCTGTCAACCTCATCCTGGTACAATAAGGTACTG